>NC_141552.1:64072500-64160000 GCF_021556685.1 Rattus norvegicus | reverse complement strand
TATAAAAACAACAAGAAGAAATTTCCTCATGAAAAGTTGAAAAAGACAGTCTCGCTTTTCTGTTTCGATGGCTTCAGGGCCCCGAAGCTTGTGTGGTCAAATCCAAACAGCGCCTGCAGCTTGGGACACGCGGTCCCCTCTCTCTGGGTCTCCTGGTTCTCTGGGTTTTCCCTCTGGCCAGGACCACATCGCTGCCTGGATTCAGGGCTGCCCTGTCCCTTCAGCCCCACTGCTAGCATCCCCGCAGCCATCTGGCAGGGAAAGGCACCCCGATCTTATCTCCTCCTTCGCTGGCAGGCTCAGCTCCACAAAAATAACTTTATCTGGAAATAAAATAAGGCAGCGAGTGTCCTGGCTGTCCTGTGCCCCGAGGGGGTCTCACTCGCGAGACTGCGCCTGCACCCCCTCCTGCGTGGCCATGGAGTTGATGAAGTCACCGGCACTTGGGGGCTTTGGGACCTCCTGGGGCAGCTGAGACACCCGGTCCACTCATCTCTTTCTGTATTTGGATGGCGGATGGCTCTGGTCCCCGCACCCCGCCCTTCCCGGGGCAGGAAAAGGGCATGCCCCTGTAGCGGCCCCGGCTGCATTTGCGTCACCCAGGAATGTTCTTTTTCTGGCTTGAGCTCTGGCATCGGCGGCCGAGAGGCTCCAGGAAAATCGTAAACCGTGCTGAATGGCACCGTGGTAACAGTCGGTCCCCACGGAGCACACTTGTGAGTTGTCTTATGTCAGGATGAACTTGGCTGGGAAGCTGAGGCCACCAGCTGTGTGTGCACGTTGGCTCTCTGGCTGAGCAAATCTGGAACAAGTGTCCTCTCCGTCCTCCTCGCGAGGGTCATCTCGGGCCGCCCCTCACAGAACTGCCCACCAGCCCAGCCAGAACCTTTCTTCCCAGGCTCACTTGGGGGGGGGGGGTTGGGTGTGTCACACCCAGGAAACACTCGGTGAACACGAACTTGGCCCCAGCTCTGCCACAGAAAAGCTGTGAGACCTTGGGTGACTCACTTCACCTCTCTGAGCTCCAGTCTCTGAGCTTCAGCATTCCTGTCTGCAAAATGGGGGGACGGGGTGGGGTTAGCCGTTCTCTATGTCAATTAACTATTTGAAACAGGAGTTTCAACTACAGCCTGTCTGAGGAGAACACAGCCCTCCTCAAGTCATCTTTCCACTGCTTTGGAACACACCGCCACATTCGAGGATAAGTGTTTAAACTGTCAGTTTGCCAAGGCTAGCCCCTGCTACATACTGACAGGTTCTTAACTGAATCTAGTATCCTGGTCAATGTCTACCAGTTGTCAACCATTCATCTTTTTAGCATACCTGTCAGTCCTTTGTAAATCTCTCCAATGATCAAGCTCTCCTTTCGTTGTTCCTGAGACTCCCCTGGAGACCTGGGGTCAGAGCCTTCCAGGTCCCTGGAGACCTGGGGTCGCACGCAGCCTTCTAGGTCTGGTCTCACACAGGCTCAGGGGTAAGTGGTGTCTGAGGCCATGAATGACGGTTGTTTGCACAGCCAGGGAGCTCTTCATCCTTGAACCCTGAAGCTTTGGCAGAAAACCCCAACCATGAGGGACAGACAAGCCGCCCCCTTCTCACACACTCTGAGAGTACCAATCCCTGGCAGACATGTGCCCCAGTTCCCACCACCTCTCTGCACTCTGGGGCATCACAGGATACCTGCATTTTATTTATTAATGTTAAAGTGACATCCCCCTGGGCGAGGGATGTGGCTCAGGCAGAGCCCTCGCTCAGCATTCGGGAAGCCCAGAGGTCCACGCTACCATCATATAAACCGGCTGTGCTGACACACCCCGGAGACCCCAGCACTCAGGAGGCGGCGGAACCAGGAAGATCAGAAGTTCTTGGATGAACAGGAATTCAAGGCCAGCCTGGGCTACATGAGACCCTAACCTACCTCAAGCAACCTTTTTAAAGTGAGAAATTAAAAATGGTGCTCTTGGTATCCACAGAGAAAATACACTAGCACCTGCCCATCTCTGCCTTCATTATCTCTCTCAGTGTTGGGGTGACAGGCTAGCTCATCTCCTCTCTCTGTTCCTGAGCCCCGGCCATAGTGGAGCACAAGCCACAGGAGCCCAGGGGTGCTGCTGCTTAAAATGAAGAACCGAGAAGAAAGGGCTTGCTCTTTCCTTCTCACCCCTCCTCCTCTGGTTCTAACTTTTCTTTTTCAGTTTGTGTGTGTGTGTGTGTGTGTGTGTGTGTGTGTGTTATGCTTGGTCTGAATGTGGTTTGTGTGATGTGTATGGTGTGTGTGTGGGTGTATGATGTGTGTGTATGGTATCTATTGTGTGTGTGTGTGTGTGGTGTATGGTATGTGTGTTGTGTGTTGTGTGGTGTGGTCTGTGTGTGGTTTGTGTGGTGTGTATGGTGTGTGTGTGTAGTGCGTGTATGGTATCTATTGTGTGTGTGTGTGTGTGTGGTATATGGTATGTGTGTGGTATGGTCTGTGTGTGTGGTCTGTGTGTGGTTTGTGTGGTGTGTATGGTGTGTGTGTGTGGTGTGTGTGTATATGGTGTTTGTGGTGCATATGATGTGTGTATATGGTGTGTATGTGGTGTATGTAGTGTGTGGTGTGTATGCTGTGTGTAGAGTGTGTATGATGTGTGTGAGGTGTGTATGGTATATGTGCCTATGGTATATGTGGTGTGTGTGTGTGTGTGTGTGTGTGTGTGTGTGTGTGTGTGTGTGTGTGTGTACAAGTGCATGTGCATGTGGAAACCAGAAGAGGGTGTCAGATGCCTTGAAGCTGGACTCGCTGGCAGCTTTGGGCTGCCTCACTGTGAGTGCTGGGAACTGTATCCTGGTCCTCTGCAAGGGTAATGCATGTTCTTAACCACTGAGCTTTCTGGCCAGCCCTCACCTCCTCTCTGAGTGATAATGGAGCGGATTTTCTTTACATAGTTTCTATGTTAAATCTGGGGGTCCTGTGGTTTCAAGTTTCCCAGAGGTCTGAGGACGACTCGGTCCTGCCAGAACCAACCAAGTCATTTACTTTAAAAGCACATGACCTTCCCAGAGCTGGTCCTGAGGGGCTCTCTGGGTGTGGGAAACACAAGATTTTTTGTGTTTCAGATGAAACCCAAGAGTTTGCTGACCTACCTGGGACTCACCTTGTGCTGAGATGGGGGCTCCCTTGCGCACCCTGGTGGTGAGATGTGCATGCCTGTGGTGGCCTCTGTGGATCTGGAGGGGACTTCCTGCTGAGGTCTGAGGCAGGTCAGAGGGTGCCATCCACATCAGAGGGAGAGCAGCTGACCCTGCGGTTTACAGCCCTGTGCACCAGCTCCCATGGTCTCACCCATCTCCCTAAGGCGTCCCCTCTTTATGACCGAGAAGCCTGTGCCTGGGGTAGGATACCAGGAAGTGAGCCCAAAGTCTCCACTGTCCAAGTCCCCCAACCCTTCCCCAGCTCAGAGGTTCTCAGCAGCACAAGGGTTTGTCCACACCTGGCACATGCGAGGGTCTGGGTGGAGGGAACCTCAGGGTAGTTCCTGTCTGTCATACCCGGAGTGCAGAGGGACGAGGTGTTGTTGGTGCTAAGTGACCTTGCTCTGCCAGCTTGTCCAGGAATCGAGTTTCACCCTGTGAAGGGTGGGAAGAGATTGGAGAGAAGTGGGAGGAGTTGAATCACATTGGGAGCAGCATGTGCCAAGGCCCTGTGGCATGCCTCCCCTTGCATGCAGCTAAGGCAGAGGCTGCCAATGTGAGGCCAGGACTGCAGGGCTCAGGTTGATGGCGTACTGAGGTGGGGTCTATGAGCCCCTTATCACTGAAGGAAGGTCAGGGTTTGACATCATCCAGTCTGTTTTATTTTCCTACGTGTAATATCTACTTGTGATTGAGAGAGAGAGAGAGAGTGCAAGTCCCCCTCCCCGAAAAAAAAAGACAACCCATCTTCTTCCAGCTTTAGCTCCTCCCCACAGTGTCATCCCCTCATCCCCATTCCCACCCCTACCCGGTCAGGATACCTTCCTGTCTGTCGGTTCCATTTCCCCAAACCTAGAGAATCCCTCACTGGGTAAGTCCGTGAAGGAACACACTCCTATCTCCTCCCCATCCAGAAAACTCCAGATTAGACACTCAGCACCAGTAGAGCATCCAGCAGCAGTCTGACAAGTGGGCATGCTGGAAAGGGCACCTGATGTATAAGTAGGAGTGCCACTTTCCCAGGAGGTCAGAGAGGAAAGAGATACCCACTTGGCATTCAGTACCTGCAGCCATGCTTGGCCTGGCGAAGCAGCTCGGGCCGTAGGCTCTCTCCAGGCTATCTCAGAGGCTCAAGGCTCGGAGTTGGGTGGGTGGGTGGATGTTTTGTGAGAGAATGGATAAATGGTGGGTGGGTAGATGTATGGATGAGTGAGTAGCTGGGTGGGAGGATAAATGGCTCGGTAAGTAACTGGCTTGGTGATCTATGGGTAGAGTGATAAGGGAAAGTCTGTGTGTGTTCATGCATGCATGCATGAATGAATGCATGAATGCATGAATGAATGAATGAATGAATGAATGAATGAATGATGAATGAATGAATGAATGGGGTCAAGAGATGAGTGGGAAGGCTGAGGGGTAGACAGATGAGCCTCATCCCAGGCACCATCCTGCGGTGGTGGTGGTCCATTAAGGTTTCCATTGTGACTGCCAGAGAAGAGTTCTCTGGAACCACCTGCTCATCATGAGGAGGGGACAGTCTTTAGTGTCCCCTCACTTCTGAACCCATGCTCTCCTCTGCTTGCCGGCATCCATTCACACAGAAACCCCAAGGTGCCAGGGCTTCCAGGGCAGCACTGTGTTAAAAGAGAAACAGCTCCAGAGCCTCTAGAGACTGGGGGAGAGGAGGGAGAAGCTCTACATGATGGCCATTGCGACAGGGACAGCCAGAGTGGTGGAGGTTTAGCACAAAGAGGAGCCACACTTCCCACCTGGCAGGTGTCCTGCTTTGAAGGGGAGCTCCCCAAAGCCTGGGGTTGCCCCAACTGGGCCAGGCCATCCCCCAAACCTGGAGTTTCCAACACCAGGGTGCCCTGCATCCCGGATCAGCTGACCCCACTGGAGGAGGAAGCAGATGGGAGGTGAGAGAGAATGGAGGGCCAGCTAGAGGCGTGTATAAAAGGCTTTACTCTGACCAGGGGCTTAAGGGAAACAGGGTGTTTTTAAACCTCAGGTCTAGGGGATGCTCGCTGTGGTCCCCAAGGTCCTGTGCGTTGGAAGGGATGGACCTTTGTCTCGAAGACATCGGAGTCGGAAACATGACAGGAAAAGACATTCCCAGGAGAGCGTCTATTCATGTCCATCGGAAACCGGCCGCCAGCCACCGGCCCAGAGTGTGAGGGACGGCAAGGGTGGAGGCTCACGCTGGGAGTTCACTTAGTCATTCAGCAAACAGCTCGTGCCTCCCACGCTCTACCAGGGATAGACAGACAGCGCAGGCATAAAGGTCAGTGCGTCCCGTGCCCAGGAGGAAGTGTGTGGGGCTGGTGGGTTGTTTTGCCTTAGGAAGATGGTGGCAGCCTCTCTGGGCAGGTGGCTTCTACATGGCACCTGAAGGTAGGCGTGGCCACAGCAGGGGTCTCTGGGTTTCTGACTTCCTGAACAGGTACGGATGGCTCTGTGACTGTGTAGGGAGTCTTCAGGGACAAGGGGAGGCAGAGTAAAGGAAACGAAAGCTGCAGCAGAGGCCAGAAGGGAGCAAGAAGGTCTTCAGCATCTGCCCAAACCTGGATGTTGGCCTTCAGGCTCCTGGAGCCCTAAGGAACGAACCTGTGTTCTTTAAAAATCTTCTAGTCTTTCGAGAGCCTGTGTTTATCGACATATTTAAATATATTCACGTTCACTCGAAGATATCCATAAGTATACGTACTTCTATCATTATTTTAACAGATGGATTTTACATTGCGTGATGACTTTATACAACATATAAAATAGCATGAACTTATCGGAGGTGGAAGCAGGACAGAGGTTCGAAGTCAGCCTAGTGAGTTCCAGATCAGCCTAGACTACATGGGCTCCTGTCTCAATAAACCACACACATCTATGCACACATGCACACTCTAGGAATTAATACACATCTAATTTTCAAGGATGACGACTTGGAGCCCCTTCTGGGCCGTGTGCAGGGTGGGGTTAGTGTCTCATTCCAGTTGTGGCCCCACGGAAAGAGTCACAGCCCCTCCTAAGTTTCTCTCAATGATTATAGGATGTTGTTCCTATGGAAGCCAGAGATCCGCAGCTCTACCCACCTTAGCACAGCCAAGTGTCTTTCTCAGGCACCCTGCAAGCTCTGGTGACTTATGGGTATCCTTGCAAGCTCTGGGTAGTGTCCCTAAGAGAAGATGGGATACTTGGCTTTCAGTTTCCTCTCAGGGAGATGGACATGTCCTTCCTGTCACCCCCAGGGCCCCTTTGCTTTTTTCCTCTAACTGCCTGTTCCCAGATGCTGCACCCCAACACCTGGTGGGAGCTTCCTTTAGCCCTTGCCTGGTGGGTTTAGACTGGCAGTAATATTTTGGCCATGGGCATGAGTACCAGAACCATGTGGGAACCCTGGATGCTGGGCTAAGTGTCTTCCTGGCTCTGACCAGTTCTCCAAGGGATACCATGGTGTGTGTGGAATGACCTGATCATGTCCCATAAAGAGATGAGCATCCAGGAAAAATGTAGATCATAGGTGGGTGC
Source organism: Rattus norvegicus (assembly GCF_021556685.1). Classification (NCBI taxonomy): domain Eukaryota; kingdom Metazoa; phylum Chordata; class Mammalia; order Rodentia; family Muridae; genus Rattus; species Rattus norvegicus. Next base: position 64,153,307 of record NC_141552.1, on the reverse strand, counting down.
TTGACATTTTAGCACTTGGGAAGTGCATGCAGAAGGACCAGGAGTTCGAGGCCAGCCCCAGACACATAAAACTGTCTCAAAACAGCCTAACAATAGCCACCATTTGTAGATTCTGTGCATACTTGTCGGTATTCTTACTAACGGCAACAGTGACCTTTGCAATGTGTTTCTTGCACAAATGTAAGGGCTGGATTCCTTTCCTAGCCACAGCCCCTTGGCACACATTGGAAACCCAGCAAGGCAGCCTCCTGCCGAACTGCTCAGATGAGCACGCCCCTGGGGAAGAAGGCAGTCCTAGCTCATGTGTCCTCCCTCTGCTAGCTGTCCTGAGACTGTGCACAGACCCTTGTGGGGAGCTGGTGTCCGGGCTCTCCAATGCTGTTTGCTTAGTTCTCTCTGTGCTGTTCTTTCTCCTCGATACTCTCCTGTATGAACCCCACACACCCAGCCTGTTGTGGGGGCTCCTGTGATCTTAGCTGATAGAAGCAATATGGTCAGACTGTCCTTCTACCCCCACACAAGAAGAACTGTGGGTCCCCTGGTTGGTGATGTAGGGGGAAACTTAGGACTCTGTGGCCATCAGAGACCCACTAACTGGCCATGTGACCCAGCGAGCTACAGGATGGCTGGGCATGGGGAGAGGCCTTGGGTCTTCTATGCTGACAGACCTATAAGACTCCCAGTGACATCTATGGCATCATACAAGAGATTTGGGTGACTTTAATGTACACCCAGAGAGGAACTGGAGAGTTAAGCTGCTGATCATTTAACCTTTGAGAGAGGGTGATGATTCTGGCACATATGGCACCCATATATGAAGGGTCCTTGGACATAGGCAGGGGAACAGCCAGACATGGAGACTGAGTCCACTCACCGTGTCTGCAGGAACCAGGAACGCTTACAGGGACCTAAGACACATCATAGACATGTCCTTCTCAGTGGACCCCTGTCTGCTTAGAGGAGGTGCAGTGGAATTGACCCTGTGGAGGACAACTAGAGTCCTCCCCCAGCCCTGCTGCTCCTCTGAGGGGCATAAACAGGAGGGATGTGGGATCCTGCAGGCTTTGGCAATAGTCCCCCCCCACACACCCCCCACCATAGCCATGGGAGAGTCGAGGAAGCCTTGAAGGAAGCAGGGGACTGAGGGGAGAACTTTCCATGGTGAGCAGAGGGTGGAGAGCTAATAGAATCCTACATTCCATTTCAGGGAAAAAATGCTATAAAAATACGGTCTCTGGAAATCCCTCTGCCCCACCGTCTGCATCTGGAGGTGGGCAGGTCACCTCCTCACGCTCAGCACCTCCTAGTAGGGATGGACTTCCCCGGATACTTTCAGGAAACCCGGCAGAAAAGGCCACCAAAGGACATAGAGCCTGGCGGCTGAACTCCTTGGCAAAGGCCTTGTTAGCGAGGTCTCCAAACCTCCTTGGATTTTCACAGGAAATTAAAATGCAAGAGATCAAGGGATCTGCCCAAGGCCACCGGTCACAATGGCGTTTCCCCAGCCCCGGGGTTTCCAGGCAGTTGCTGTCCTGAGGAGCCAAGCATTTCTCCTCCAAACTTACACTCAGTCAACACCAGGGCCCAGCCACCCTCACCATCTTGTGGTCAGAATTATATTGTGACACTAGCTAGAGTCAACTCTCAACTGGACAGTATCTAGAGTCACCTGGGAGATGGGCCTCTGGGTGTGCCAGCAGGAGATTACCTTGATTGTATCAATTATCGTGGGAGACCCTTCTTTGCTGTGGGATTTAATCTCTCACGTTAATTGATATGGATTAATTGAATAGTATAAAATGAGGTGGGGGCAGCGCAACATCGGCACTCGATTCTTTCTGCTTCTTGACTGTGGATGACGTCACCAGCAGTCTCTCTCCTGCAGGCTCCGCGGACCAGACCCTTGAGCCGTGAGCTGAATATACCTCTCTCCCTCAGTTGCTCTGTCAGGTTATTTATTCCCGGCAGCAGGACAGGAAGCTACGGCAGACAGACATACTGGAAAGCAAAGGCAGCAAAGGGTATCGCAGCCTGTGAGGTTAGAAATGCCAGGTCGCCTGCAGGACAGGAAGTGCCATGGTTGTACTGGCTGCTTTTGTGTGTCGACTTGACACAAGCTGGAGTTGTCATGGAGAAAGGAGCCTCCCTTGAGGAAATGCCTCCATGAGATCCAGCTGTAAGGCATTTTCTCAATTGGTGATCAAGGAGGAGAACCCAGCCCATTGTGTGTGGTGCTGTCCCTGGGCTGATGGTCTTGGGTTCTATAAGAGAGCAAGCTGAGCAAGCCAGGGGGAGCAAGCCAGTAAGTAACATCCCTCCCTGGTCTCTGCATCAGCTCCTGCCTCCTGACCTGCTTGAGTTCCAGTCCTGACTTCCTTTGGTGATGAACAGCCATGTGGAAGTGTAAGCTGAATGAACCCTTTCTCCCCAACTTGATTCTCGATCATGGTCTTTTGTGCAGGAACACAGACCCTGACTAGAACAATGGTCATTTTTGGGTAAGCCTGGGCCGCCAGAGGGGAGTCCTTATGCCCTTCTCTTTCAGTAGCTGGCATGCTACCTCATGGGCTTCCAAGGCGGCTGTATCCCAAGCTGGGTCCTTATTCCTTGGGGACTGGTCTCCAGGCCGAGCTGGCCTCTGGCCATGTCATGCTACACTGCGCACGTGCTGGGAACTCAGACTCGGCCTTGTTTGCCTGGATTCTCTCCTTGAAGCAAGGACTCTCCTCTGAGAAATTTAGGGACCTTCCAGCTCCCTTTGTAACGAGAGGCATCTGCCTGGAAACTGTTTACCTCTGATTCTGCCTCGGGATGCTCTGGAATCTCCGTTTCCATGGAAACACAGGTTGCTGGGAAGGGGTCCTCTGGTGGTGACTTGCCTGCAGGTCACAGTTCACAGGGATGGCTTCTGCCTGAATAGGTCCTCACTGGGGCGGGATGGGGGTTCCCCAGGTACCTGACACGGGAACTTCAGGGACAACCGGGGTTAGATACCACCTTCCACAGGCTGGGCTGTGGCCCCGGTGAACCAATTCACAGATTTGGGATCCGCTCTGCTCACCCACAGGAGTGGTGTACACCAATGGGGACATACTTTGTCAGCATCTGGGCGTATCTAAGTTCTCTGAGTGTCTGGAGCGGAGATATTTAAACTTCTTAAACTAGAAGGGAGTGGCAGGGATCTTTGGGGTGACGGAGAGCTCTGAAATCCCCCATTCCTTTGTTTTCTAGGCACGTCATCCATTAGAGATGTTCTGAGTATACTTTTCCATCTTTCCAGCTAGCCCAAAAGAAAACAGATGTAAGGAACGAAGCCAGCCGCCCTGGATGGGTTCCTCCCTGGCCTCAGGGTATGCTTTTCTGTAGGGCAGGAAAGGGGTGAGATCTAGTGCCCTGAACATCTGAGGATGCCAGGAATGGGTTGGAAACCTCTGCCTGCTCCTCACCACACAGATGAGGGGTCCTCCAGGATCCTACTTCCAACACCAAGGATGCCAGCCCCCTCCAGATCCAGTTACCTGAGGTCATCGCAGCTTTGGCTAAGTCCCCAGATGACTGTCCACATCTATGCTGGAAAGCATTCTCCTCAGCACATGACCCAGCTATCAGCTGAGGGTCTGGGTTGGCTCTGCCCTGACTCCATAGCGGCTTGAGTGCAGAAGGACCCAGCCAAGCTGCTTTGTGGTCTCACTTTGCCGATGGCTATTAGGAGAGTTACAGTAATCACATCTTCCAACATGGTGGCCGTGGCCCGTGCTGCCTGCAATGCTGTGAGTCACTGGCCCAGCTGGGCTGGCCGCCACTGCCAGTGACCCACAGAACTTGTTTGGAGAGAGGAACTGGATTAACGTGTAAGACTGCCACTGAGCTGGTGAAGCTGGTAGTTCCCAGGCGGCCCACCCACCGCCCCCTCCCAGAAGACTTCAAGCAGGTCCACTTCACACTGTGCCTGACCGTAAGAGCAGCGAGGATTAGGGACGGCACAAGAACCCCTCTCCACTCCTGTAGACAAGAGCCAGAGAAACAGGAGCCGTGGGCTCAACTTGTCCTGTCCATTTAGTGCTGACCGCTGCTCATGCCTCCCAGGAACACACGGGTATCATTTAGATGAATGTGAGGATTGCACTCATGACAGAAGTTCTCTAAGTCACCTGTAGGGTCTACATGCATCGGACCTGGGCTCTGTCTCCTGCTAGGGGTGCCTATCTAAGGGGTGGGGTCAAGACACTAAGTGGAAAAGCAACAGTAATAATATACTGGGCAGGTAGGGAGGCCAAAAGTTGCCTGGGACAAAGTGTCTTGAAGGCTGGTTGAGAGGGAGAGAGCATCAAGTGGGGCCTGAGGCTACACACATGCACATGTGTGTGTGTACATGTATGAACAGGCATGTGTGTTGAGTACGCACATGTGTGTGTGCTGGAACCTAAACCCTGGAGCTCCATGCACACTGGGCAGACACTCTGTCCATCGACCCACACCCAGGCACCTTGGCCAGTGAGCAGCATGCACAAGTGTCCCCAGCAGCCTGGTGTGCAAGAGAGCCCTGCCTGGCTTGTGTGAACTGTCACCAACTTCTGCTGCTAGCTGACAAGGAAAATGGAAAGGCAAGTCACACTAGCTCCTTAAAGCCTTGCTTGTGTGGGTTGGCAGGCCCTGGAAGGGCTCATGGACTAACACAGAAGTAGAGGAAGCCATTCCTCCGGGGTGCTTTCCCTTTGAGCCTCCAAGGCAGTTACAAAAGTCGTGGTAGAAGGGATGAGCCAGTTTCTATGACCACTGAGGAGTGAGGTGTAGAGCTGTCAACCAAGAGTTAAGGCTGCCCCCTTCCTGCCCTGATGGCTGGGGCGGGGGCTGAGGAATGGTGGTAGAAACAGTTGTGAGGGGCAGATGAAGGTAGCAGAGCTGTCTCAGTCACATCTTGTGCTAACTAGTGTTTTAGCTCCAGTCCACAGGGGAAACTGAGTCTCAGCAAGTGTGGGAATCACTTGGCTGTTTCTTTCCTGGAGGCCCTGACAAGTGACTCAGGTTAGGAGCACTTGCTATTCTTGCAGAAGGCCCAGGCTCGATTCCTAGAATCCACACGGTGGCTCACAACTGTCTGTAGCTCTAGTTCTAGGGGATCTGACACACTCTTCTGGCCTCCGTGGGCACCAGGCATGCCTGCAATACAAGGGCATATACTCAAGAACACACACACACACACACACACACACTCACACACACATGCACACACAGACATACACACACAGACACATACAGACACACAGACACACTCACACACACATACACATGCACACACACAGACACATGCAGACACACACAGACAGACACACAGACATGCACACAGATACACACATTCACATACATGCTCACACACATATGCATATACAGACATATACACTCACACACACATACATATGCACACACACAGACACATGCACACACAGACACATGCAGACACACATACTCTCACACACATGCATGCACACACACAGACACACACTTACATACACACTCACACACATACGCAGACATGCACAACTGACACACATACTGACACACACATATACATGCACACACACAGACACAACACTCACACATATGCACACAGACATACACACACACTCACACACATATACACTTATGAATGCACACACTCATTCACACATACACTCATACACACATATACACATGCACACACAGACATACACAGGCATACACACACACGCACACACACATATGCATGCACACACACAGACACACAGACACACACACACACACACACACACACACACACACACACCTATCCTCCTATCCTCATCCTCCTTTGAGGCCCTTGAAGAGCAGTTCTCACTCGGCACACAGCTCTGTTCATCTGAGGGGCTCAGTCCAAAGCAGACAGGAGTGGGGCTTGATGTCCCAGGGATAGTATTCAGAGTGGCACCTGCTGTGTCAAAAGAATGGCTTCCATGTAGGCTCTGGTGATAGGCTGGAATGCGTGTGTACCCAGCGGCCTTCTCCTTTTTCCATATTTAGTCTCCCCCGCCCCTCTCATGGCAAATTGTGTAAGTGGTTTTGATTTATGCCTCCTTCGCCTTTCCTACTAGGAAGCTCTGAGGTGATTTATGGACTCTCGGGAATTGCATGCAGCTTAAGTCAGGAACGCGTGTCTGAATTCATCCTCCTTATATCTGGTACCAGCAGAGGACAGGGTACAGGTGACCGGTAAACAAGTACCCCTAAGGTCACGGGGTAACAGGGCTCTGCTCAGTGTGTGGCCGGGTTTGCTTCCTCTCATGGCTTTTCTGCTTTATCATTCAGGTAGCAGCCAGTGGATTGTACAGGAAACGGGGTACGAAGTACGGCTTCCATACAGGTTAGCTTCTCTTTTGTAAAACACGGTTCAGAGTTCAGGAAAGCACGGAGACTCAAACACGATTTTAGCTCCACCCTCATCACCCTCGGCCCTCAGGGCTCGAAATGGCTGCCGGAGTTCTGACCGTGGTATTTACAGTCCAGACACTTGGAGGAAGTACTCGCGTGTTTCTGTGAAGAGGTTTTCTGGATGCCCCGCCTGACACTGTTCCTCCCGCTGTTAGGGGCCAACCCTAGCTGCAAAGGAGGCTGGGAAGCCAGAGCGTCCTAGGATAACCATGGAGACCCAGGTCCCTAAGGCGCCAGCTACCCAGCAACTCTCAATCCAAGCTCTTGGGGTCTATCACCCAAAGATGGTAGATGTGGGGGAGCCGGAAATGGCTTTTGACACCAGTGCTCTCACCTCATTGGCCGATACTGGTCACATGGCCGCCTTGCTGCTCCCGGTGGGAACTGGGTTCTGTGTTCACTCAAGGAGATGGGGGGTCTCCGGCAATGATCCTGCTGCAGAGTTCCCCTGTGGGACTCTAGCCAGGAACCGGAGGAGAAGCAGGGTTAGGGGCTCAGCCATGGTGCCAGGGGCTTCACTGAGCAGTGCCCCAGACCACTGTCCTCCTGGGAGGCGGGGCGATGCAATGTGAAGTCTGTTACCAGAAATGGGTTGAGCTGCCAGGCAGCGCTGCCTGCAGGGCACAATTAGAGGAGTTCCCAGACAGGGGCTGGAAGGCCTGCTCCCCTTCATGACCTGAATGGGTCATTTGTGGCTCAAATGACAATAATTAGGACCATTTAGCAAAGAGGAGGTGAAAGGTCACGCCGTGGGGCCGCCCTTCTCTTGTTACCTCCAGTGAGGGGTGACTGCCTCCGAGACTCACAGACCCAGGCCGCCCGGGCTGTGACAGACCAAGAGGCTGGCTACCTCCATCAGCGGCTGATGGTGTCCCCAGGGCCGTCAGAGCAGGCATGGGCTCCAGGCCGTGATGTCACAAGCAGGATCCAAGTCCCAGTCACCCCACAGGACTGTTGCTCAGCGAGAGGACAGAATGTGCAGCTATTTGACTGGGCACAAGGGCTGGCCCCACGTCCAGCCTACCGGGCCTCAGCTTGACTCTTCCTGTTTTCCTTGAAAACTTGATGTTGCTCCTTCGCAGGGCCATTCCTAGTATGAAGTGCCCAGGGCTCTGGAGTGTGAGAGTGGAGAAAGGCCGGTGCAGCGCCAGGAGCATGCTGGGGACATGGCTGGTACTCATGACCTGGCAGCAGACGGATGCTGTACAGTGATGCCCGGAGCATTAGACATGTGCGGCTGGGAGCCCACGACCCACCGTCCCCTCTGTCTCGGCCCCTCCTAAGGAGGAGGCTAAGTTCTCAGGGCCACGCCTCCTGCCCCTTGCTTCCCAGTAATTAGGATGTCAGAGAAGGTTTGCTGGAGACCAATGGGAGAATCTTTAATTAAATACCCTGGGGGAGGGGGAGGCCTCTGCTAAGGCCTGGGTATCTGAACAGCTGTGAAACTCGAGTGTCGAAAACCCAGATACCCAGATCACAAGAGATGGTATACGGAGGTGGGGCTGGGAATAGAGGAGTTTCAGGGGCGAGCCCAGAGTAGAGTCCATAGGTCTGTCTGTAAGAGTAGGGTGAAGGAAGGCCTTGAGTGGGCCTGCTGCTAGCTCATAGTCCAAGGCCCCCAGGCTATTCTCTGACACTACGCAAGGCCCAACCGGTACACAGGAAGTGCCACCTGCTCATGTCCTTCCAAGAGCAAAGTGACTTTGTCTTTAACAGCCATTCAGTCTTCTGTGATAGGTTATAGCCACAGGAAATGGATAGAATCTCAGGTCACTGAGCCAGGTCCTTGGGGACATAGCCTCTTTCCCTGCTAGCTGTTGGTCAGTGGGTCTTCCCTCTTGGATGTGAAATCACCCCAGTCAAGCTGGCACAGAGAGGTGTGCTGTCCTGCGGTGGCTGCTCTGAGACCTGTACACGAGACCACAGGCATCATCATCATCATCATCATCATCATCATCATCATCATCATCCCCCTGACGTTTCCTGAGAAAGCTGGAAATGGTGTTGTATGCCCCAGCGCGCAGGAGGCCAAGGCAGAAGGCTGTGTGTGAGTCCAAGGCCAGCCTCAAAATACATAGTGAGTTCCCTGACTCAAAAGAACACGTGTCAGGGGAGAAAGCTACACACTGACAAACACTGTGTTCAGACTCACTGTGCCTAAGACTCGGAAGCTCAATGCATCCCTCCCACGCTGTCTTGCCAGTTTACTGGTTCAAGTCCCATGCAGACTCCCTCACTTGGCTTCATACGCCTGTTGGTCTCACCAGGAGACTGGAGATCTAAATGGGCATCACCAGGCATGTCCCCTCTCTTTCCAGGCCTCAGTTTCCCTATCTGTGTAGTCTCGGGCTACACAACCCTGACATCGTGGGATTGATGGTAGATTTCAATGAGCCTCTTGATTTTACCTTAATGGCTCTGTACTGGCTGGTTTGGTGTGTCAACTTGACACAGGCTGAAGTTATCACAGAAAGGAGCCTCCCTTGAGCAAATGTCTCCATGAGACCCAGCTGTAAGGCATTTTCTCAACTAGTGATCAAGGGAGGAGGACCCATTGTGAGTGGTGCTGTCCCTGGGCTGAATTCCTGGGTTCTATAAGAGAGCAAGCTGAGCAAGCCAGAGGAAGCAAGCCAGTAAGTAACATCCCTCCATGGCCTCTGCATCAGCTCCTGCTTCCTGACCTGCATGAGTTCCTGTCCTGACTCTCTTTGGTGATGAACAGCAATGTGGAAGTGTAAGCTGAATAAACCCTTTCCTCCCCAACTTGCTTCTTGGTCACGATGTTTGTGCAGGAATAGAAACCCTGACTAAGACAGGCTCTGAAGCCTTCCGGGGACAGAGGTAGGTCCTCCTGGGGTTGATCTGGCCCTGGGGAGACCCCTACCTCAACTCTGTCATGTAATGTTCAATCTCCTTTTTCCTTGTTGCCACTCACAGGTGACAGCAGCTGGTGGTGAGCAGGGGACCGCACTCCCAGGTGCTCGGGACACGTGGTCCAGAATGGAGGAAATGTCCCAATTTGTATCCTGTTTGGCCTCACAACAGCCAGGAGATGAGAGACAGAGTCACCAGGTCAGGATACCTCAGAAGCTCGGAAGCCTCTGCACCTGCATTTAATGGGGAGCCTGTGTGTGTGTGAGGGTGGGTGGGTGGGGGGGACCCTAGACAAGTCTCTGGCAGAGACTTCTGGAGGCTTCTGCAGGTGACTGGTGTCTGGCTAGAGAACTGCTCTGTTTATCTGCCTCTGTTGGGAGGGCGGAAGGAAGAGCCCTGATGTGTTTGTTTGTGGAGAAGGTCACTGGGCCCCTCAAAAACTACCCAGACCCTGGGAGCTCCCGGGACCAGCCTGGTCCCTAGAGAGGAATTCTTTTTGTTTTATTGTGTTATTTAAGGCCCAAGTGTTGAAGTCACCAAAATATATAGCCCAGGAGAATGCAAACACCCTGCAGATGATTGAGCAGTGGGGATCAAACAATCCCCACACCACAGGCACCACGGAACTCCCAATTCCACCCCAGCCAGTGTTCAGCCACCCTGTTGGGATGCTGGGTCAGCTCTTAGCTGGCAGTCAAATCAGCTTCTTGTTTCTAAGGCTCGCCTTTGATTCCTTCCGGAACCAGGGACTAAATCACTCTGAAATTGCCTGGGAACCCAGAGCGAGTGAAGCAGGATCTAAGAACTGAGGAGACAGGGCTTCCCCGAGCCAGGTCTGGAAGCCCACTTGGCTGGCTGGAGCAATGGGGAGAACCTGACTGGATAGACTTGGGGACAGCTCCTCCCAGTTTACAAAGAAACTGAGGCATGGGGAAGCTATGGGGCCCATGAGGCTGGATCCTAGACCCTCTCTTAGCCTGGGAGCTCCGCCATCTTTGGAGAAGACATGGCTTTCCCTTCTTTGTGGAGACACACTGGCATAATGTCAACCTGTAATGTCAACCACATGCTGTGCTATTGTTTGGAGTCTATGTTCCCTGGGAAGGAGACAGCAGGGCAGCAAGGCAGGACAGTCCTCACCATGGAGCACCCTCTTCCAATGACAACAGCTCCCTTCATTGCTTTGGTTTTGGTTTTTACACTGAGACAGGGGCTCGAGCTGTTGTACAATCCCGAACACCAGAGTTCCATCCCCCAGGCCCACACTGGAAGGAAAGAATTCATTCCCAAAAGTTGCTGGTATGGTATGGTGATGGATGCCTTTAAGCCCAGTATTCAGGAGGCAGAGGCAGGTGGGTCTCTGTGAGTTCGAGGCTAGCCTGGGCTACATAGTAAGATCCAGTCTCAGAAAAAGAAAGTCGTTCCCGTCCTCCAGCGCTGCACTGCAGCAGTGCTCACTTGCCCACCCACAAACACACACATACACAAAACAACAATGAAATCATAAAATGTAGCCAGTGATATGGTCCACGTCCACGCATAAATTGATTTTACTCCTTGTGAACTGTGTGAGGCCAGATTCTTGCACGTGTCCTTGGGGACCTGGAGTCTTGCTAGCACCTATGTGGCTGCTTTAAGGACAGGGGAGGTGGGCATGCACTGAGCTGGGGTGAGCAAGCCACAGCTCTCCATCCGTGGGTCAGAGCTATTTCTTCTTCCTGGAGATGTAGACTGTGCTTCCATCCCAGAGGCCTTGGGAGGCGCTGCAGCTGGAGCCCACCACAGCTCAGATTTAGCACTAATCTGATTTCAGATCCCACAGTGGAGATTGTGCTGCGATTTTGGCTTCGGAGCCTAATTAAGTCAGTTCCGCCACTATTGGGTTTGAAAGTAAAACACAACTTGATAATGAAGAAGGAAACCGCAGATGCAAAGGTGTTGCCATGGGAACGTGGGGACGGGGAGGGGGGGGGTGGATAAGTGGGAAGTGAAACCAGAGGGGGAGGGGCACCCCAGAATCAGATCGAACCAGTATCTGTGTGAATGGAAGTGGCCCCCCCTCACGTGTGGCTCTCTTTGGAAAGAAATATCATAAAGTGGATGCGGTGGCTCACACCTGTAGAGCCAGCATGAGGGAGGCTGAGGCAGGAGGATTGCTGGGAACTTTAATCCAGGCTGGGCTGCATAACAAAGCTGTGCAGAAGCTTTGAGGCCATGAGCAAGAAGGCAAGGAAGGAAAGGAGCAGAGATAGGAGGAGGGAGGGAGGAAAGGAAGGAAGGAAGGAAGGGAGGAAGGAGGAAGAAGGGGGAGGGAGGAAGGAGGGAGGAAGGAGGGAGAGAAGGGGAGGGAGGCATGGGAGAGAGGGGGAGGGAGGCAAGGGGGAGAGGAGGAGGGGGAGGGAGGCAAGGAAGGGAGGAAAGGGAGGAATGAGGGAGGGGAGGGGAGGAGGGGGAAAGGAAGGAGAGGGAGGGGATGGGGAAGCTGATCAGAATAGAGAAAGTAAGAAGGGTCAAACCACTCAGAATCTTCCAGAATCATCTCTGGCTGCCTCTTCCACTCGTTTCAACTAGCAGGACCATTTCCTGCTTGTCACCCTAAAAGAGTCCACTCACCCCGTGACATCAGAGTGCACCCTCAGATTGCACAACTGTACAAACCCACACCCACAAAGATTGATAACAGGGGTTCTGTGGGAGCTGGGCTCCAATCTTCCCCAAACATGAAGGCTGTAGCTTCCAACGTCAGATATCATACACTTTCCCCACCTTCCACTGCCTCCAAAGTTAAAAACCTTCAGAAAAAAAAAAAGCCAAAACTATCTCCTCAATAAAATAAAACATAAATAAAAAATTTGAGCCATGATCTGTATGAATGGACGCCTTTAACAAAGACTTCATAACAACAGTCTTTGTGTGCAAGCAAACAGAAGAGCAGGCAGCTGGCTCCTCATGGATAATTAGTTAGTCCAAGTCGCATACCAGACTGGCCTCATACTTGTGGCAATCGACCTGCCTCAGTCTCTTAAGTGCTGGGAGTACAGTCCTGAGCCACCACGAGCAGTCTAACTCGATAGTTAAATTTTTAATCTAGCCAGTGTTTATTGAGGATCTGTTGGGTGGTGGGTGCTGTCCTTGGAGTTGGGGACACTGCACAGATGAAGTCTTAGGTCATCTCCAGGGCCCTAGGGGACAGAGAGAGCAAGCAATAGGGAGAATGTCAGGACACCACCCACCAAACCCACAATGCACTGCAGAGGTAACTCGTGGACAGCCCCGTGAGGCATCAGCAGAGGCTGTGGGGACACAGGGACACCTGAGAGGAACAAGTGGATTCTTCCTGGTGACACTGCCCAACTACATCACCAGGCTGAGCAGTCATGAAACAGAAAGCTGGTGAGGTGACTCTCAGAGAGACACTACCTTCACTGTCCTGTTTAACTTGGTTCTGTCGTGACTGTCTATGCATCGTGATTCGCACTGGTGGGATCGGGAAAAGGGTGTTGGTGGGGGAGATATACACTCATGCTCAGGCTGTTTTGTCTCCATAAGCTTTTTATTTTACATTCCTGTGTATGCGCGTGCTGCGTGTGTGTGCATATGTGTGTGTGAGTGTGTATGTGAGCATGCGTGTGCATGCATGTGATTGCACGTGTACCTGTACATGTATGTGTGTGCACGTATGTGTGTGTGATATGCATGTATGAGTGTATATGTGAGTGTACACATATGTGTGAGTATGTATGTGTGAGTGTGCATGTGCGTGAGTGTGTGAGTATGCATACATGTGCATGTGTGTTCTTGTGTGTGTGCATGTGTGCACATGTGCATGCTTGTGTGAATGTGTATTCATGTATGTATGTGTGAGTGTGCATGTGTGACTATGCATGTGCAAGTGTACACATGGGTCTGCTGGCCTGTTCATGATGTGTAACGTGTGGAGGACAGTATTTGGTGCTGGTGTCTTTTTTTTTTTTTCGGAGCTGGGGACCGAACCCAGGGCCTTGCACTTGCTAGGCAAGCGCTCTACCACTGAGCTAAATCCCCAACCCTGGTGCTGGTGTCTTAACCCATTCAGCATTATTCTTGTCAGAGCCTCTTGATGAACTTGGAACTCACTGACTCAGCTAGACTGACCACCAAGCTCTCACAACATCCTGCCTCATCCTGGAGTACTGACATTACAGGCAGGTGCGGCCACGCCCAGCTTTATGTGGGCGCTGGGGATTGGCTCTCAGGTCCTCATGCTTGTGCAGCAAGCACTTTACTCACCGAGTCAACCCCCAGCCCTCTAATTGAAAAAAAATTAAACAGGGCTGAGGAGATGGCTCAGTATAAAATGCTTAGCGAGCAAGCACAAGGGCCTGATTTGGGTCCTTAACATCCATGGAAAAGGCTGGATAAGGTGATGTAGACTGTAATCCTAGTGTGCAGAGGCGGAGAAAGGCGGATCCAGCCGGCCTAGACCACTTGACAGATTTTACAGTTCCAGAGCAATGAGAGGACCTGTCTCAAAAGAAAGGAGCAGAACTCGAGGAATGACACCACACCTGAGACCTCTGTCCTACACACACTCACACACACACACACACACACACACACACATGCACACACATGCATGTACATGCATATGCACACACATTCACACTGGAACACACATGCACACACATGCATGTGTATGCCTATGCACACACATTCACACTCACACACACATGCACACACTCACACACATGCATATACACACACTCACATACATGCATATGCATACACATGCATATTCACACATGCACTCTCGCACACACACACACACACACACAGAGCAGCTCCTTCCTGTGGCTGCCATGCTGGGGTCGAGGAGCCCATGGGGTGGGCAATGGAACAGAAAGGCTCCAGACTTCTTCCTCTCTCGGGCTTGTGTGCCTCAGCCACAGCCTGCACGGGAGCAGCCAGTCATCCTGAGGGGATCTGCACATCACAGTCCCTCAGGGAAAAGCCTGAAATTGCCGCCTCCCCATCCCAAACCCAGCCCTGTTGCCCAAGGAAATTGTCTCCTTCGTGTGAATTCCAGAACATTCCCCGCCCAACTTTCATTTTTGAACAAGAAAACAAATTGATCCTCCAGCAAATTCAACCCATGTGGCCGAGTTCAGGGAACAAGCTTGGGCGCCACTCACCACGTGTGTGGCTGACAAAGGGACACAGAACTCACACTGGGTACCGGGTTTTCTCCTTGCTCAAAGATCTATGTCTTGTGTTTTACTTATTAAAGGGGTCCACCTGTGTGCTGCGGAGTGGTTCAGTCAGCAGAGGGCTTGCTTTGCAAACATGGGGATCTTCATTCAATCTCCAAGACTCGTATTAAAAAGCTACGTGCGGCAATTCATACTTGTAACCCTCCTGCTGAGCTTGCTGGCTGGCGGGATTAGCGGAATGAGTAAAGCCATTAGGAGACCCTGTCTCAAAAAAGCAAGCTGGATGGCCCCTGAGGAAGATACTCAAAATTGACCTCTGGCCTTCCATGGCAAGCTCGTGCACACATGCACATTCACACACACACACACACACACACTCACACCACACACCAAACACACACACACACCACACACACACACACCACACACACACACACACACACACACACACACACCTAGACATGCACACACACGTGCATGCGTGCGCACACACAGGAGTCATGGTCTGCACGCACTCTGCAATTGCTTTTGTTCACTTATTAATGCATGTGTGCACACCTGCATGGAGGCCAGAAGTTGATGTCAGATGTCACTGCATGACTCTCCTTGGTTGATTATTTGGACGCAGTGTTACTCATTGGACCTGGAGCTGACCGACTTTCTAATGTTGCTGCTGGAAAGTTCCTCCTGGTGTTGGGGTTGCGGGATTGTGCCACTGTACCTGGCCCTGATTGGGTGCTGGGGATCTGAACTCAGAACCTCATGTTTATGTAGCTAGCTCTGTACACTGAGCCACCCTCTTAGCTCCCTACTTTGGAGTCTCACAAGTTGCCCAGGCTGACCTTGAATGCTTTCTGTAGCACAGGCTGTCCTTGAATGCCCTCTGTAGCCCAGGCTGGCCTTGAATACCCTCTGTAGCCCAAGCTGGCCCTCCATCTTCTCGCTTCAGCTCCTGAATAATTTGACCATAGGCCCTCAGCCCTCAGCCTGGCTTCTGCCGTCTCTTCCTCTGCTCTTTTTCAGTTAACTCACTCAAGCGCAGCGATCCTACGTTCTACTCTGCTAGATTGTTTGGGGGCATCCAGTGAGCTAGAAAACTTCCACGTATCCATAAATCGGAGAAAGAGCCACAGAGAGGCGGAGAACAGACAGCCTAGCCTGGAGAGGGCTCCTCAGTGTTGGAGCCTCCTGTCACCAGAAAGCAAGCCATGTGGCCTTGATGGGTCTTTAACAGTTCTACACCGAAGACAGTGACAGGAAGCAAAGAGGAAACGGAGGCAGGGGGGATGTCCACGGGGCCACAAGCAGCTCAGCTAGATGAGGCAAGACACAGAAAGGAAGAGCCACAGGAATTCCTGAGGAGAGAGATCTGAATGGTGCATCAGCTTGGGCAGAGGGGCTGACGTCACGGGGGGAGGGGCTATCTAGATTTCCCTTGGGTTTGATGAAGCCTCCATTAGGGCTGAAGGCGGTCACTGTTGAGAACTGATGTGTCTGTGGGCAGGAAAGAGTGCATTATAGAGTGCTGGGGTCCGGGCTCTGACATCCCTTTCTTTTCTTGAAAAGAAAAGAGTAAGACAGACACTCTTGTAAAAAGAGTGAGACAGACATACAGATGAGAGAGAAGCCCAGAGAATCGAATGGGGGGAGGGGAATGGGGATGAGGAAGAGGAGGAGGAGGAAGAGGAGAAGGAGGAGGAGGAGGAGGGGGAGGAGGAGAGAAGGAGTACAGGCCAGGGAGAGGATGAAGGAGAGAGGGCAGGATGAGAACCCAGAAGAAGGAAAGACAGAGGGAGGAGGGCATGTGCTCACCTTCCTGGAATATTCCAGAAGTGGCTCCCTGACTCGCTCTGTGCTCAGCCCGGCTCTCGCTGCTCCTCCCACTCTCCAGATCCTCGATGGAGTCCTCCGCCCGCTCTGGGTCACTCGGGGCTGTGATGCTGGTTGTTCTGCGCCTCCGTGGTAAATGGATATTATTTCATTACGGGAACAAATTATTATTGCCGAGTGAGCAGAGGGCAAACGGAGCCCTGGGCTTATTAGAACCAAACTTCCTGAGGCTGATGGGCCCTCCCAGCAGCGCTGCCTGAACAAATCCGCTTTTAATTACGGAGCGTCGCTGGCTTAATGCACCATAGCTGTCGCGCCACATTTAGAGCACGTGTCTACTTAAGATATTTAATTTAAAGTGACTCCCTTAACTTCCCCACATTTTCCCATTGTGCTGGTGGTGATCTGCTGGTTTGTAAACTCACTCTCTCTCTCTCTCTCTCTCTCTCTCTCTCTCTCTCTCTCTCTCTCTCTTCCCCCCTCCCCCTCCCCTCCCCTCCCCCTCCCTCTGTCTCCCCGCCCCTCGCCCTGCACCAGGGTTTTCAGTTACTGATGATTGTGTGCATACTGGGGTCCTCTTTGCTGCCAGTCTCATGGTGCACAACGGCAAAAGTCCTTCACATGCTCAGAAGCCACCTCTGTGTGCCACAGGCTGCCCAGTTGCTGGGTGCCAAGCATGAGAAGGTTCTGGGAGCACCGACACCGACCCTCGTGGGGCTCCTGACAGCCAGGCACTGTTATGGCCCATGCCCTGGCCACCCAGCTTTAAGGCCACAGAGTTACCTGCTCCCTAAGCTGCCCATCCTGCTGATCTACATGAACATATGTGCACATGTGTGTGCTCCCATGGTGTCCAGAAGATAACCTGGGGTGTCGCTCTGCAGAAGCCATTCACTTCGTTGGGTCTCTCACTGGCCAATCACTGTAAGCTTGGTGGCCAGTGTGCCTCAGGGTCCCCACCTCCAAAATGCTGGGATCTCAAGCACATGCACCTTACCCAGTTTTTTCTCAGATGCATCCTCATGTGTTTGAACTTGGGTCCTTGTGTTTGTCAGCTAAGAACGTGACCAACTGAGCCCTGTCCCCACACACTCTTTATTGTTCTTTGAGCAATCCTACGTATGTGCCATGAAACTGGCCTCATACATGTTGGTGGCACGAACTAGTCACTACACGTTTTGTAGGAGAGAAGCTCAGACCAGGACTGTTCATTCAAAGTTCTCCTGCCAAACAGGGTTTCAACAAACAACACTGAACCACAGCTCAAGGGTAGGCGCCCCCATGTGCCACGCCCTTTTCCCTTCCGCCCTGCAGATGAGGACACAGATGTCTTCAAGTTTCTTACTGAATACCGAGGGGCCGAGCTGCATGCTGCCCACCGAGCTGGAGTGCTGGTGCTGGGAAATTGGGAAATATAAACAATCCAGAACCTCAGAGCAGAACTCCTGCCCTGGTCTGTTTAAGGTGGGAGGAGAAATGGGTCTTTCCTGTCTCTACCATGTCTCTCTGGTCACATAAAGTCACACAGAATAAACACGTGCCGGTGCTCTGGTCCCCAGGCTCCTCGAGGACGGCTCTCACAGTAGCTGCATGCTGACTAGGTGCTAGCTGCATGCCAACCCCAACACCTGCATACCCACTGTGTGCCACCCATATTTTTCTGGTCACCCTCCGTCTGCAGCAGGCTCAAAATCAGTTTCCAGGAAGAACTTCTGACAAGAGCAAAGTTCCCTGGTGAACATCAGGATGAAAACAGAAGTTTTATGGTTTTTCTTACTAGAGCTACAGGCTGAGGGATGCGGGGAGGGGTTGGCACTGGGTTACAGGGGCCTTATCAATGAGATCCAAGGGTTGGGATCCCCAGGGGCTGCAGAGCCCTGAGCTGCGTGGCACATCCGCGAGGGGGAGGGGAGAGGATAAACACCGCCTGTCCCAAGGCAGGGTCTTAACATTCCCTTTCCTCAGCCAGCCAGCACAGGGTCAGGATTTGGAATCTGTCAGGAAGTAGGCACTTGGTTCACCAAAAAAAAAAAAAAAAAAAAAAGTCTAATTTTTAAAACTTAATTTCAGGAAACTACAGCACGTTTTTTTCCTTTTTTTTCCCCCCACCAGGAAAGGAAGTTCACACACTCTAACATGGCTTTCCTCACAGGGGAACAGAAAAAGAACTCAAAGCACAGACATACCCTGGCATCACCATGGCCGTCACTGGCACAGGGCTTAATTTAAAAAGAACTGACGGCCAAGAAAGGATCTGTGGGCTGTCTGTGTCGGGAAGGTTGTGGAACTCCCGGCTTCTTAGCCTTAATAAAAGATGCTCTGCTCACATGTACACACATGCATGCATACACATGTATGCATACACACAAGTGTATGTGCGCACACTGCATGATAAAAATGGTTTGAGGGAAACAGAGCCTGTTATGTGAGAGGGTGAGACCTCTCTCCATTTTAGCTTTCCTACATCTCCCCCGAAGGAATGGTATTGTGTGTGTGTATGTGTCTGTGTCTGTGTGTGTGTATGTCTGTGTGTGTGTGTCTGTGTGTGTGTATGTGTGTGTGTGCCTGTGTGTGTGTGCATATGTGCATGTGTACATGTGTGCGTGTGTGTGTGTCTGAGTGTGTGTGCGTATGTGTGCCTGTGTGTGTGCATGTGTGTGTGCATATGTGCATGTGTACATGTGTGTGTGTGTCTGAGTGTGTGTGCGTATGTGTGCCTGTGTGTGTGTGCATGTGTGTGAGCGTGTGTGTGTGTGTGTGTGTGTGTGTGTGAGCGTGTGACTGCAGGAGAACAATGTCTCCAGAGGAAACAGGGCCCGGGAGGGACCGACCCAGATGTAGGTCTGAGAGGCCCAGTAAACAGAGTACAACCTCGCAATTATGAGTCCCTGGGTTCTGTCCCCAGAACCCCATAAACCTGGTGTCATGGCACAGGTCTGTCACCCCAGCACTTGGGAGGTGGAGGCAGGAAGATCAGAAGTTCAAGGTTATCTTGGAGACACGGAGTGTTGGAGACCAACCTGGGCTATTTAAGACCCGGCCTCTAAATAAATAGAGAAATAATAAGCAAACAAACAAAGCCAAGGCTTCAAGCTTTATCACTACTCTGGGCCTAATTCTATGGTTTCCTGTCTGGGCTGATTTACTTGGTGTTGAGCACGAGTGGACGATGCTGGCTGCAGGGCCTGTGTTCTCTCCTTAATGGCAGGCTCTTCTCTCTGTCCTTCTCTGGAGCTCAAATCCAGTTTGTGGCGAGGCCCGGAAAGAGAGGAAGGCTGTGAGTGCACTCCTGGCTTTGTCTGAAGAACCAGAGGTTAAGGTTGGCTGAGGGGTGTGTTCCCAGGGTTTCACCGCAGACTGGCCTCACATGACATCCCTCAGAGAAGTTCCTTTCCTAGGCAGAGCAGTCCCTGGCTGCCCACTCCTCCCTCTGGGTTGCAGAGGGTCAACTGAGATCAGGAGAAGCAGGCAAAGAGCCCCAGAACTCACGCGAGGGCCCTCGCCCCAACATGGGGTAAACAAACTTGTCTTAAAGGTCACTTCTTCAGGCTCTGGCTCCGGAGGCCCGGAGGAAGCTTGCAATCATTTTTCAGGGCTGTAAATGCCAGAGAGGAACGCACTGAGTCACGGCTTTCCTCCACATTGCTGGCCAGAGAAGACTCTCACAAGGCATTTCCTTGCCAAATAAAGTTGCCGCTTTCCGCCTGAACCCGGAATGGGCCTTGGGTAACCTCTGTTCAAGGGTCTTGGGACGTGAGCTTTTAAATTTAGAGTGGGAACTCGGAGTTTCCAGCCAAGGTGCTCACCCCACAGGAAGCAGAAACAACCCACCCTCACCTTCTTCCCCTTGTGATTGGCAGTTCAAAGATGGGGACCACCGGCCCCACTCATTCAAAAGCATCTCTGGGTACGGGTCAGTTTCATCCCTAGCGTGCTCTCTCTCTCTCTCTCTCTCTCTCTCTCTCTCTCTCTCTCTCTCTTAAATTTTGAGCAGCTCGTCCTGAAGCACAGTGAAAAGAGTCTTTTGTAGCCATTTTCCTCCAGTTCCAAGCGGCTCCCAGTTGAGCCTGTTGCTTCCTTGCCTGGAAGGGTTCAAGTACCCATGAGAGGGAGGGTGACATAAATCGTGAAGACAGACCTTGGTGAGGCTAAGAGCTCTCCTGTTCAAAACACACGCATCCAGCTCCTGAGGAACAGCCTCCTTCTAAAAATACACACATCCCCCGTTGGGACTGACTGCTGGGCTAATTCGTTTCTTCGTTTCATTGTGTGGCTGCCTAATGCAAGCCTCTTCCCCTCAGAGTCCTGAGGCCTGGACGCCAGAGAGAGAAAGAAATCTGAAAGAACAGCACTGAGCTTACGTAGGCATCTGGGAAGCAGGGTGACAGATGAACAGGAGGAAGGTTACAGAGGACAGGTTGGGGTTCACGGCCAGCTATGCCTCTAGCTTTCTTTCTTTCTTTTTTTTTTTTTTGAAGCAGGGTGACAGATGAACAGGAGGAAGGGTTACAGAGGACAGGTTGGGGTTCACGGCCAGCTATGCCTCTAGCTTTCTTTCTTTCTTTTTTTTTTTTTTTTGAAGCAGGGTGACAGATGAACAGGAGGAAGGGTTACAGAGGACAGGTTGGGGTTCACGGCCAGCTATGCCTCTAGCTTTCTTTCTTTCTTTTTTTTTTCTTTTTTTTTCCGGAGCTGGGGACCGAACCCAGGGCCTTGCGCTTCCTAGGCAAGCGCTCTACCACTGAGCTAAATCCCCAACCCCGCCTCTAGCTTTCTTAAAAGCACTTCTGTACTTGGAAAATTGAGCCCAGTTGAAATTGCTTCCCGGTAAGAAATGGAGGCCGGAAGCTTTGAGCTAATTTGGCGTCTGTGTCGACAGAGTTAGATTTTTCTCTTCTTCCATGAACAAGTGGACAGGTGCCCTCCCAAGTCCCTTGGGATGTCCTTGGGACCCTCTTCTAGTTTGCAGCCCCTGAGATTGTGAGCAAAGCCAAACTTTCTGGGTACCCAATGGCTGCTCTGTCTCTTTGGATAGCTAGAGCCCAGTCTGAGTTAGCAAGATACTTTTAGATACCAGGGCCTGAAAAGGGGTTTTGTTTTTTTCTTTAGCCAATGGAGCTTCCCCCAAAGCCTTTGAAGTAGAAAGGTTCATGCGTGTGTGTCTGTGTGTGTGTGTATGTGTGTGTGTGTGTGTCTGTGGGTGTCTGTGAGTGTGTGTGTGTGTGTGTCTGTGTGTGCATGCCTGTGGGTGGGTGGGTGTGGGTGTGTTTGTGTGTGTATCTGTGTGTGTGTGTGTGTGTGTGTGTGTTACTTTTCAATTATTTGTCCTATTCCTGCATAGCCGTGTGACCCTGGGAGGCCTCTTTGTGACGATGACTGTGATGGGGAAAGTGGTGGAAAAGGTACTAAGTGCTTTAGACACAGAGGGCATCGCGAGAGAATGTCCAGGACAGCTGAGCACAGCACTAAGCCCAATGTAGGCTAGTGACAAGCTTTACCTTGTAACGGTTAATGAATTACAGCTGGGAATGTAGGGAGAGAAGAGCTACGATGAATCCCCTGTGTTCCCAGACAGACCTGGTCAACTCTTCTGGAGAGAGAGTTGAGTTTGTTCAATATGTAATGGTGGGTGGGCGAGCAAATGGAAGGGGAGAGATGGGTGGGTAAGTGATGGGCACATGGTTGGATGGATGACGGATGGATGGACAGATGGATGGATGGATGGATGGATGGATGGGTAGCTGGCTGAAATGGCTAGATAAATGGATGGATGAATTGTTGGCTGGAGAGATGGGTAGATGGAATGTGGATGGGTGGTTGGTGGATGGATGGATGGAGGGATGGGTAGATGGATGGGTGGGTAGATGGATGCATGGATGGATGGATGGCTGTGTGGGTAGATGGATGGATGGGTCGGTGTGTGGTTGGGTGGATGGGTGGATGGTAGATGAACAGATAGGCAGGTAGAATAATGAAAATTCAGCCTGGGATTAGATTTGCTGACTACTGAAGACCTTCATCGCTGCAGGATCTAACCCTCATCTGCTGCTCTAGTTCACAGACACACAGATTCCTGACGCTGATGTACAAGGGAATCTTTAGAGACCAAGAGCGGCACAGGCTGCACCTTCTCCCTGTCACAGAATCTCAGTGAAAGAACTGAGCTGCTCTTAGCATGCTGACAGGGCTGGGTGCTGGGATGGGGGCACTTCTGTGGCAGCGAACAGTTTGCTCTGCACAGTGCTGGTCAGCATGTGCATGCCAATGCTCTAGCTGTCCCGATTTTACCGAGGAAACACTGAGACCCCTGTGCCACAGAACTTCTCTGTTCACAGAGACGACCTGGCAGAAGTCTCAGCTTCGTGGTGGGCTGATACACAGTGTTCCAAAACAGCATTGGTCCTTTCTCCTGGGTGCTACTGGGAGGAGAGTCAGCAGTGCACAGGGACCAGCAACTCAGCTTTGAAAAATAAAGATGGCGATCTAGTGTCCCCGACAATTGCCCAGGTGAGCCTGGCTTTGGCGGTTCTGTGTTTTCCTTCAAACGTTGATGATTTGAAGGAAAAAATTTTAAGACAGTGTCTTACTCCCAAGCCCAGGCTGCCCCCAAACTTTTGGTGATCTCTAGTTTCAGTCTCCTGAGTGCCTGGACACGAGACCATGCCTGGCACTTGAGGAACGTTTGCAAGGAATCTTGTCAGTGTTTTTTTCAAAGAGCACCATGTGCTCTAATTCAGAGCAAAGACTACGGATATCTAGGCTCTGTTGCCTGCCAGGCCTGGTCTGCAACAAGATGACCTCTCGGGGCTCAGAGCTCCCAGTGACCTCAGAGGACAGCTGATGGATCACAGGGCCAGCGGCCTATCTGGCTTGATAGGGTGATAACCTCTAAGTGCTGGCCTCGGCTGCAGCCCTGGCCGCAAACCCCACAGTCCCAGATCCCCTCAGCGGTAAACAGGAAACTAAGCCAGTGCCTGGTGGATGGTCAAAAGCATGCCTTCCTGGACATACCACGGGAACCTGGCCTTCCCTGGTACACAGACCCAATTATCAGGATAAGCAAGGGCACCATGGGAGTCAGTCAAGACCCAGGGTCTTGAGTCCCCTTGATGTGGGGAGCAGGCAGACAGAAGGGTTAACACCAGGGGCAGGGACAGAAATGGGGAAGCAAGAAGCTGGGACCCTGTTGCTGTCCATCTTCCTGCTGCAAGGCTTCGTCTGGACATAGGGGAAACTGAGTCAGGCTCCCTCTGCTCACCTGTGGAGTTCTGGAGGAGACTGGATTGCTGGCATGAGGATGCTAACCCAACCACAGCTGTGACTTAGAACTGCTCAGTGGTTCGCATGTGAACCAAGCAAGGACCCCAAGGAGTTGGGATTCCCCATGGAGATGCCCAGTGGTGGGGTGGCCCACCGTTGAAAAGAGAAAGTGGGATGCCCAGAGCTGGCTGATTAGGGAAAGCAGAGAGCTCTGGGTTTGATTGAGAGACCCTGCCTCAGTGAATAGGGTAGAAGATTGATCAACTGGGCAGGGGCTGGGGGGGGGGAGGGGATCTCAGCATTAACACATGCGAGCATCTGTGCATACCTATGCGTGCTACATGCATGACGTTTTTTAAAAGCCTCATCAAAAGACCCTACCACGAAGTTCCCCCTGCCCTTCTGCCCCGTTTATCCACACACATCCTCTGTTCCCGGCTGGTCTCTTCTGATACCCTCAATGATAATGCAGTAAAGATTAAGGAAGGGTCCTGCAGGGTGCTGTGCAGGCACAAGGGCAAAGCCACAAAGACCAGGCCCCCTTTGCGACCCACAGAGCGCAGGCCACCTGTCCTGCGTCTCCAGGAGAGAGGGCGGAAGGAATGCTGGGTGCAGCACACAGCTGGAGAGACCACCATGACCTTGACAGCCAAGGGAGTCCTGTCCACGTCACACACTTAGGGTGCCGTCCCTAAGCCAGTGGTACTCCCAGGTGGTCGGCTCAGAACACTTCATGGCCCAGGATTCAAAACTGTCTCACTGCAGCCAGAGTGTCTCACGACCCAGTTTATGACAGGTTTGAGCGGGTTTTCTTTTATTGTTGTCTTGATGGTCTCTTATTTGCGCATATTTTGAATTTCATATTTTTTCGTTTATTTTTATTTTTCAGAATACTTTTTTGAGACAGGGACTTTGTAGCTCAGGATAGCCTTGAACTCCCAGCAAATCCTTCTGCTCCAGTCTCCACAAATGACCTTAAACCGAGAGTACAAGGAAAGACATTTCCTTTAGGGGTGCCCATGGTGGCAGCTGCTGTGAGAAACCTCACAGACAGCCTGCAGTCAGGCACTCCTGGACAGAAAGCCTCTAGCTCACTCCTCACCGTGATCTAAATCCTAGCTCTAGGTCTGCAACGCCATTTAGTGACAGACAGCCAGACTTGGGGCAGGGTCTCCTTCATGACCTTTATTTTCACGGCCATTGTTACCCCTTCCTTTCAGAGACTCACAGAGAGAGGTTAAGTAACTTGCCCAAGGCTGCACAGTAAACAAGGGGTAGAGCTAGGATTTGAACCCAGAGCACCGAGTGCTACTGTTTTAAGTTCAATTCTGTGCCATGTGGTCTGTAACAGAGAGGAGGAGGAGAAAGAGATACCTTGAAGGTTCTGTTGCCTTCTTGGCCTCTGTTAGCCTGCACTTGGAGGCAAACCCAATTCTATGCCTTTTTGGGGAGATCAGTGGTCTGGTGAAAGTGACCAGCCCACAGACATCGAAGTTCTGCCTCCTGGGTGCCCATCAGCACAATTATCCGAGCACCGAAAAATCAAAACAGCATCACCGAGCTAGTGGGTGTGATTCTGAGCCTCTCGAGTCTTCAGGGGGAGAAAAAAAAACTACCTTAAAAATCCTCTGACACTGTGTGGCTTTGTCCTCAGGTATCTCAGCCCTTGTTGGGAGCTGTAGCAGGCAGCTGGCTGTGAGAACTGGCCACAGGGTTTTCTTGCATCCCAGCCGCTCCAGGGAGACTTTCTCCTGGAACGTGCCTGCAGTAAGTTGTCCTGTGAGAGTCGCCTGGTCCTGCAGAGCAGGCTACTGGGTACTGGTCTCTCATGGCTTCTCCCAAGTCCCCTCCCTCATGATGAGGTCTGTCTGGGAACGCATCTAGTGAGGTTGGTCTCTGTCTGCTTCTCTCAGCGCAGGCCTGCGGCCTCTGGCTTGCATTAAGCTGCATAAATCACAGGGCCGCTGTCAGTTCCTTCTGGTGAGGAAAGGGCAGATGGAAGCCAGGGTCGTGACCTTCATGTTTCTCAGCGGGAATAGACGTGCCCTCCACAGCAAGCAAGAGGTCCTAATGGCAGATGTGGCTGTGTGGGCAGCATGGGCACTTTACAGCCTGGCATAGCTGGCTATCTGCTCACCCGCTGACATCTGACACAGATGGGACTGTCCCCAAGCAGAGTTTCCAGGCCAGGACTGGATACTAGGGACAGGGTTGGGCGGTTAACCCTCGGGAGGGGGGGACTTTGTTGTTATACAGTGCCTCAGTTTCCCCACAGTGAGAATGCCTGTATAGGAGTATGTGAGTCCTGGTGGCAGAACTGAGCAGGGAACAGAAAAATAGGAAGCCCGACACACAGTAGGGAGTTTGGCACATAGTAGGTACACAATAAACTTAAACATTACTTCCTTTCTGCCAAATACAGAGGGGCTGGGCTCCCTGGGCAGCTCCTTTCAGCTTGGCTGCAGAAGGGAATCTAAAGCCTCCTTTGGGAGTGAATGTCCCATGCGTCACGTCCTGATCTTTTACACAGCGATGGAGCTCAGGCCTGAATAGAGTACTTTCCTGCTCACTGGCCATTCTCCCCAGCACCTCTGCAGAGGGCCTCAGTGGTTTGAATGAGAGGGTCTTCAGGGCATGAAGCAAGAGAAGAAAAGGGAAAGCCGGAAGCCTATTTCTGGGATATCTGGGGCATATCTGGGGTGCGCCTGACACAAGCCTTCCTCAGCTCAGTCACTTTTTCCCCTGCAGTCCCCACATGTGGATGAGCTCACCTCTGAGATCTGGGGTAATGGTGCAGCCCACCTCTGCTTCACCTGGGTCAGGAAGGAGCAGGTCGGGAGAGAGGAGAAAGGAGTCAAGTGGCTCCTAAGAGCATGACAGAGTGTCCCCTCCATTCTGCCCTGTCACTTCCCTCTAGGCCGCTCTCCTCTGTTTCTCTCTCTACCACACTCTGAGGCATGGTGATGCTGTTTGCAGCAGGAAGAAAATAGGGTCTGGGTCTCTCCCCAACCCAGAGAGAGTCCTGTGTCAGCATGGCCTAACCGTGGCGACTCTGCCAACCTTCATCCCCAAGGGTCCATATAAAAGCCTTCAGAGCCCCTCTGGGCAGCTGTGGCTGCTTCCGCAGTGGAGCATGCTGGGAGGATGAAGACAATAATGGAGTCTGAGACCTCCAGGACAGAGTCTGCTGTCTGTGGTCACTGCTCACCTCTCATCTGCAGTTTTGCAGGGCAGGAGGCTGTAAAGAGACAGCTGACAGATCGGTCCCTGGTGAACAAAGGCCATGGTGGCTAGTGGTCTGGTCTGTGTCATGTGCTGGCCTGGGTCACAGGCAGCCTGAAGCCACTTTGGTGATACTGGGAGGAGCCTGCCGTGTGTCCCTCCTTGGGCAGCTGGGCTTCAACCCAGGATGGGTCTCCAACCAGGACCAGGACCATGGCCAGTCCACGTTGGTTAGTAAGGGCTCTGCGTGTCTGCTTTCTCCATTAGAGAGCTCCCTAGGACATGGGGCCTTCTGGGAAATGTCTACTTGGGGAGTGGAGAGAGAGAGGGGGCAAGGACGGATAAATGCACACCTGCCTGTGTGGGTGACATAGTGGTGGGGGCAAAGGGGCTAGCCTGGGAGAGCACATGAAGCTGCTGACCAGCCCTGGCAAACCAACATGGCTCCCCTCAGACCAGCCGTTGCTTCCTGCCTCCCAGGGAAGTCTGGCTTTTAGAGGCTGTGCACAGGGAGATGGACCAATGAAGTACCCATCTGAAGTATCTTAGGAGGGCATGACCATCTTCTCCAGCCTGTCCCCGTCCACACACAGGGCCGCTGCCACTTGAACACAGCTCTGGGTCAGGTGACCGGTTACTCTTCTTACAAGCAGCAAGGCTCGAGCTGAGGCACAGAGAGGTCAATACACTTTCCCCAGAGTGATCAGGCTCTGCAAAGTCCTAACGTGCTCTCTGAGAACTGGCACCTCTCACCCTAAGCCTCCGTGGGTGCAAACGCATGTTCTCGGTGGCTAAGACAGATCTGTGGGTGAGCAACAAATCTCAGGAAGCATCAGCCACCTTCCCTGTAGAGCCACCCAGCCCAAAGACCCAAAGAGGGAAACTGAGGCCCCAAGAGGTAAGAGAATACCCACCCTGCTACCCCCAGGCCCCTGTGACTTGGTGTCCGCTCTCTGTTCCTCTGAAGAGTTTGGAAATCACTGGGTACTTTAGAGGTGTGTCTCCCAGTCTCTGTGGGGTTGTGGGACCCCATGGATGATGTGAAGGCATCCCACGTATGCCTCTCTGCGTACAAGCATGTGGCACAGACAGGCAGGCAGGAAGGCAGGCAGGCAGGCAGGCAGGCAGGCGCCTGTGTGGTCCATGGAACTTTGTGTGTGTGGTCCTCACCAGCCCAGCGACCATCATCTGTCCAGAGGCTGCTTGCTGTTGCAATGGCCGGTGTGTTTACTTTAGTCCTGTCTGCACCGGCTGAACTCGGAGGCCTGTCTCCTTCCAGCTGGACCTCCTCAGGAGGAAGGAGGGAGGGCTGGGGGGGGGGCAGGGATGCAGGATGAAGGAGAGGCAGGCCCTGCAGAGGAAGGATGCCCGTGCAGCTCCGGTGGCCAGACTGCAGGAGGCTCCATGCCTTTCTGCCCCTTGCAACTCCAGGCCGAATCTGTGGGCCTCAGGTCCGTTCCAGCTCACGCACACTCAATGGCCTGGCTGAGAACTTGGCCATGGTATGGTTCATGTCCCTAATTGGTACAGTGAAGATATGCACAGGGCCCAGGCTGGGCATGCATGAGCGTGCAAACACACGTGTGGGAAGAGAGAGAAGTTTGCAGCAGTATGCGCACCTGCATCGGGCTGAAGGAAGGGAGGGGTACGTTTGGGGTTCCAGGGACACTCCCTGTCCTTCTGCCATGCCCACTGCAGGGGTTAGTGTCTCTACCAGCCTCCTGAGCATCTCAGGACCTGGGGAGGTAGAGAAGCTTCTTTGGATATGGTGGGAGGTGGGTATGAGGAGCACCAGCAGTTGACAGGCTGGCATGGCCTTGTCAGTTTGCCCCGTTTTACCTCCTAACCTTCACAAACAGTTCCTGTTTGTGTTTCCCCTGTGGATCACGGGTCCATCCATGTTGACCAGCATTGATCCGACCGTGTGCAGTTGTTTTCTTGAACTTGTGGTGATCCCCTTGCCTCAGCGATCGAGCGCTGAGATTCTGAGTGTGTGTACCGCCGTGCCGTGCCTGGCTCCGTGTGAAGCATTGTGAGGCAGACCAGTGCAAAGACAGACAGGGAGAGTGAGAGACAGTTAGATGGGGGTAGGGGAAAGAGGAGGGGGCGGGGGAGCGCTCAGGAAGCAGTTAGAAGCTGGAGGTGTGCTGTCTGTAGGAGGCATCTTCCTTTCATCTCTCTGCCTGTCCAACAAAAAAAGGAGCCATTGCAGCTAAGCTCCCTTCACTGGCTAAGGAAGCTCTGGGCTCCAGCAGGTTGAGCAGGGGCAACCCGTTCTGGCGACACATCTTTAGACCTGCGATCCTGCACAGAGATATGGGGTAAGCGTCAGCCAGTGGCTCTCTGTGAAGAATTGGGCACGTTTCTTACTGCTCAATTCACAGCCACAAGCACCGTTTTAAAGCACTCGAACCAGACCCTGGTGCCTTCTCACACACCACAGAACATTGTCTCTGAGCCTCAGAGCTCCTCCCCACATCCCCTTTCCACTCTGGCTGCCACACCGTCCCTTCTAAGGGGTTTTACGGAGAAAACGTGCAAGCCATCAAAGTGCATGCTGCAAAGATATGAACTCACTGGATCGTGACTCCAGTTTCTCACGGGGAAGGGAATACACTCTCATGTCGAAAGTATAGCCAATAAATAGCAGGGACTTTGTAAAACCTGACTCTCCCCATCTCCCCCCATGGGTAGCCACAGGCAGGATTTACCGGGGACTCCAGATGTACCCGTACAAATGCCCACACTGTACATCATTCCCAAAAGCCAAGAGGTTGGTGGGGGTGGTTACGGGGCATTGTCTGGTCACCTCAGCAGCTCCATGTCCACACATTTCACTCCCTGAACTGTTGCCACCGGCCGATGGCTCTCCTGTGACCACAGTTGGACAGTCCCCTTGAGAAGGACAGTTGCATGCCAAGAGATAGCTTTCCTTTAAACAGACTGATGCTTCCTTTGTAATTGACTGGATTTCGTGAGGCTTGCTCAAGGGCAGGAATGGGGTGAGGGAGGATTTAAGATGTCTGCAGGAGAATCTAAGGACTCGGGAGACTCTGAAACCTCTTTCAGACAGGCAGCCGATGCCTCCTGCAGTCGGTGAGGACTGTTACCAAGTGGGAACATGTCCTGGACTCACACTTTGTCCCCTGCAAGAGGAAAAAAAATAGCTGTGGGATTCATGGCTTTTTGAGGACACAGAAAAACCCTGTGCCCATGGGGACATCAGAAGTGACAGCAGACTCACAAGCAATCTAAGTATCCAGGGGCATGGCATGTACCCATACATGCATCCACAGATCCCACCCCACCCTCCCCCACTGAAGGAGGTGGATCCTGGGACACAGGGCTCAAGTGAATTTACTAGAACTCTCTCTAAGCCCACAACTCCACTCTGTTTCACTTTCAGATTCTCTCTGTCTCTCCCCAAACCCCTGAGGACAGGCAAGTCTTTCCTTTGCACACAGTCTCAGGCCACCTTCCTGCTTTCTAAGTTTCCCCAGTGTGCTCCTGTCTTTCAGTTGCATCCTGAGCTCTGAAAGTAGCAGATGGCCTTGACTTTGTCCTGGTGCTCTGCTGGGTTAAAACACATAGACTGGGTGTATGTGTGTGTGTGTCTATCTATCTGTGTGTGTGTGTGTGTGTCTATGTGTGTGTGTGTGTCTGTGTGTCTATGTGTGTGTGTGTCTATGTGTGTGTGTTTGTGTGTGTGTCTTGTGTGTCTGTGTGTCTATGTGTCTATGTGTGTGTGTCTGTGTGTCTATGTGTGTGTGTCTGTGTGTTTGTGTGTGTGTCTGTGTGTCTATGTGTGTGTGTCTGTGTGTCTATGTGTGTGTGTCTGTGTGTGTCTGTATGTCTATGTGTCTATGTGTGTGTGTCTGTGTGTCTATATGTGTGTGTCTGTGTGTTTGTGTGTGTGTCTGTGTGTGTCTGTGTGTCTATGTGTGTGTGTCTGTGTGTCTATATGTGTGTGTCTGTGTGTTTGTGTGTGTGTCTGTGTGTGTCTGTGTGTCTATGTGTGTGTGTCTGTGTGTCTATATGTGTGTGTCTGTGTGTTTGTGTGTGTGTCTGTGTGTTTGTGTGTGTGTCTGTGTGTTTGTGTGTGTGTCTGTGTGTTTGTGTGTGTGTCTGTGTGTTTGTGTGTGTCTGTGTGTTTGTGTGTGTCTGTGTGTGTCTGTATGTCTATGTGTCTATGTGTGTTTGTCTGTGTGTCTATGTGTGTGTGTCTGTGTGTTTGTGTGTGTCTGTGTGTGTGTGTGTGTGTCCACACACAAGTATGCGCTCATGCATGCATGCATATGGGGAAGGCAGCCCTGGGCTGCAAGGTTGTAAACACCCAGGATCCTGGGACAACCTATGGGTGGCGTCCCCCATTACCCAGGTCCCCACACTGGCCTTCCCTGTAGGTACACAGCAATTCACAAACCTTTCTAATGCCCTCAGAGCTAGGTTGCCAAAATGAAAAACATGAACGTACTCCCAAAACAAATCTATAAAGAACAAAACAAAGACATTCTCTTTGCCTTTGAGAAGGAATCGTGCTCTATCATCCAGTCTAACCGGAGGCTGGCGGCGTCTTCCTGCCTCTGCCTCCAGAGTACTGAGATTGCAGGACCACACGCCCACTCTGGGATTAAACAGCTTTGAAATAAAGCCAACCACAGGCTCAGGTCCAGACCGAGGGGGAGAAGACCAGCTTGGCAGGCATCGGTCTGGTCTCATCTTTATTTAAATCCTTCCTTCTTCCCCACATTCTGGGCCTGTTGCCTTCATTGCCTTCAAACATTCAGCACAAGAGCCTGGCACCCTTCCATGCCATATGCAAATGCCCATTGCTGTCCACAGCCCAGGCCCTGCCCGGTTTGGAAGCAACTGCCATAGCGGTGGAGCTGAGATTTGAACTCAGAACCCTCAGAACTTTCCTACAAGGAGATCTTGGGTTTCTTCATAGGGCAAATGGAAAATACCATGGTACCCAAAGTTCCAGTGAGGCAGGTTCATGAGCCTGTAGGTCCATCTTTCTGCTCAGCCTTCCCCCAGCCAGTGTGGTATCCACCAGACTCTGCCACACTCGGAAGGTCACAGTGAGCTTGACGCTCCCGGGGCAGCGTCTGTCAGCCCCAGCGTTCTTCATGCTGGACATAGCAGGTGCTGTAGAGCTGACAACAGCCCTGAACAGCTGAGCTTCCTGCCCCCACGTCCCTCGTGTTTCAGGATTATGAGGCACACATTATGATATCTTCTATGTGGTGTCGGGGGTGGAGCCTAGGGCTTGGTGCATGCTCGGTGAGCCACACCCTGGCCCAGCAGTTTCCTAAGGTGTATTTTTATAGCACAGAGGCAGAGAGGAAGCCACTCTGTAAGAGAAAGGTAAGGACAGACGAACCCTGCCCACCTCTGCTGGAACTAAAGGCACCTTTAGATGCTGTCCTCCCACCTTCCAGATGCCACCTCCCACCTTCCAGAAGGTTCTGGCCCCATGGGATGGAGTGCACATGCCTTCCTCTCTGTGTTCCTCAGTCTTCCTCCTCAGTCTCCAGAAAGAACAGATTCTTCTGCTGAGAGCCAGGCACACTGTCACTCAAGGAGGGCGGCTCCCAGGCCTTTGTGAACGATTGATGGAGTAGCCAGACAAGACTGGCTTTGTTGCATGTTGTTCACCAGGCATTAAGGCTGTGCTGAGCAGAAACCAGAGCCCAGAAGACTTAGTTCCCATCAGTGAAGCTCAGAGGGGGAGGTGAGTGGGGTGCGAGCCAGCCTGCTTCCCCCAGTCACTGCTCCACAGCCGTGTCTACGACCAACAAGATGCTTCAAAGTTGCCTTGTGCTATTTTCAACTTTTAGAGCTGTGGAGATGGCTTGGTGGTTAAGATCACTGGCCTCTCTTCTGGAGACCGGGGTTCAGTTCTCAGCACCCACATTCGGCAGCTCACAAACAACTGGAACTCCAGTTCCAGTTCTTGCCCCAAAGGCACTGCATGCATGTGGTACACAGACATGCATGTAGGTACACACATATGCACATAAAGATAAATAAATGTTAAAATGTAAACTTTAATCTGGGTGGTAGTGGTCCTCACTTTTAATCCCAGCACTCAGGAGGCATAGGCAGGTGGATTTCTATGAATTTGAGGTCAGCCTGGTCTACAGAGCGAGTTCTAGGATGGCAGGGCTACACAGAGAAATCTTGCCTTGAAAAACAAAACAAAAACTTTAAATAATGAGTAAGAAAAATATAAATACTTTACAGAGGTGTTCATGGTTATTACAGAGATGCACTGAGTGGTCATGGAAAGAGCAGAGCACACAGACATATACACACACTGTCAGACACATACACTCACACATACACATACATACACACACATACACATACATACACACTCATACACATACACATACACTCACACATACACATACATACACACTCATACACATACACATACACACACTCACACACATAACACACGTACACTCACACATACACACATACTCATATACACACGTACACACTTTCACAAGCACTCACATATTTGCTTACACATACACACTCACACACATACACATATGCATACATATACAGACTCATACACATACACATTCACACACACAAATATACATATATACACTCAAAATACACACACTTTCACACACTTATACACATACACACTCATACACACTCACATACTTACACACTTACACACTTGCTCACACATACACACTCTCACTCATACACACACACTTACACACATACACACTCTCACACACATATACATACTCTCACACACTTTCTTGAAAACACACATACACCCTCACTCACACACTTACACACTCACACGCTTTCTCACAAACACACAGACATACATACACACTTTCTCAAAACACACACACACTTTCTCAAAACACACACACACACTCACACACTTACACACATACATACACATATACACACTCACACACATAACACTCATACACACACACATACACACACACACACACACACACACACACACACACGCATGCATACTCAGGCACCAGCATTCCGAGCAGTGGCTGTGACGTGGCTCCTTGCTTCCCAGAATGCTACGCCCATGGGCCAGTGCTCAGTGGTCTGGTGACCTGCTTTTTCCCTCTTCTCTGTGCCTTCCCGCTTCCCTCTCCTCCACCGAGGCTGGGGATGGCAGCTGAACAGAAGTCTTCCTGAGAACCCTTGTCTCTGTGTCTCTTGGGAAGGACCCTGTCTCAGTCATTACGGAATCTGTGGCCTCTCTCAGGCACACAGCTTCCCCAGACTAGCCCTCCGTGTGAGAGGCTCCAGGACATAAACAAAACTCAAGTCCTCACAGCCCCATGGCGACATTCACCATGAGAACAGCCCCTGCAGGCCTTTGGGAACATAATGGATTTGGCCACCCTGGAAGCCACCCCTTCTTCAGAAGGACCTGGTTTCACTGGCCAGGGATTCTGAGAGAAGGCTCTCAGCTGGAGCTGTTGGGGGAGGCAGGCAGCAGTGGGGGCCCTGCTAGGAGAAGTCAGTGGGGAGGGGAGAAAAATGGGGTTCAATACACATGGAGTTTACAACACTGCTTACCCAGCTAGGTGTCCAGATCCTGTGAGACAGGGACAAGCCTTTGTTTGGACACTAGGAAGGCTTAGGGACGAGTGGAACAATGGGCAGGATCCCCATTCCAGGGTCTGGTTGTCAAACAAGGAGCTCTAGAGCTGTCTCAGGGAGGGTGTGGTGCTCAGTCAGCTCATGTAGGTGGGATTCACTGGAGGGTAGCCCATTAGGCCTGGCTGAGGCATGGGGTGAGTCTAAGGGGCAAAGACTGCTTGGCATCCCTTGTCTGAGGTTAGCAGCACTGAAAGCTGGGGCAGCAAGGTTCTGACTTGTGTTTAAGTAGCTTGTCTTGGGAACATCTTGGGAAAGAACACTTGTTTTCCTCAGAGAGACAAGAAGGACCGAGGGAGGGAGAGAGGGAGGGAGGAAGGGGCAGATCTGGGTATTTACTCTATGAGGTGCTTCAGAGACTTTCGGATTTACTTTGCAAACTTTTTTCTTGGGGGTCTTGTGGTCAAACAAGTCTGTCAGAGTCCCATCGGTCTCCTCTGCACTTCAAGCAGAGCAAAGGCGGGGCGGCGGGGAGGAGGAAGAGGGAGGCAGCTCAGGGAGTGGAGCTAACCAAGCCTTTGGAATATTTTCGTAGCGGTCAAGCACAGCAGCTTTTGCGTTGTCTCAACAGAGAGAAGGATAAGACTAAATGCAAAATCAGTTAGAGGCCCTGGACTCCGTCCTCTGCCTGGAGCTGGGGAGCAAGAGACTCTCAAAATGACAAAACCAGCCGTGGCAGGCAAAAGGGCTCAGTGGGCAGAAGGGCTTGCTGCTAAGCCTGAGACCTGAATTATTACCCTTGAGACTCGGTCAGTGGAAGGAGAGAACTGGCTCCCACAGCTTCCCTCCGACCTCCACATGCACGCGCCCCCCCTCCCCCACACTAGTACTTTTAAAGGATCCGCTAAGCCTATCAACTTGAGTTCTGCTTCAGAGAGGTTAACTAGTTGATGGTTCAGGATCCTCACTGGTGGGACGATGCTGGTGCCGGGCCTTCAAGCTTCGAGCTTTAATTTAGATTAAATCAGTGTGACCAATTCTCCACGGCAGGGACTGCTTTCAAGTTCTTATTGGCATTATTAAGCAAGCGGCTTCACAGAGGGGACCTGCCTGTGTTTACTTTCCCCACCCCAGGAGGCCCCTTAATTACCTCCTGCATCCCTGGGAAGGTGTGAGAGCCAGGCTCCCCGCTGTCCTATCAGCCTGGGTCAAAGGAGCCTGCTATCAGGACCAGACTCATCTGGGTAGAGCACCCTGGCTGACTTAGGTTCCTCCCTGGCGCTTGAAATCAAAAAGGTGGAAGTGCAGAGCCTGGCATCCGACAAACCCTTGATGTCTGTTTACCCACGGGGAGGCCTTCACCACGAAGGCTCTGGGTCTGTTTGGCACCAGGGTCACTCCTGGGGAGGAGGGTTGCTCCATCCTGCCTCTCTGCGTCACCTTTCTGGGCCTCAGTTTCCCCATCTGTCAAGTAGAGATGTTCTCAGGACTCTAGTGAGTCCCTGGGAAGCCAGCTCTATTTGAACCTGCATTTTGCACAGCTCAGAAGCTGGGCAAACCTAGAGGCCAACGCAAAATTAAATGGACGACGGCAAAGCTTCCTTACCCCCAGAGCCCGTATCCCAGAGCCCACTCCCGCCCTTGCGGCTTGAATTCCCACCTTCATCTCTCTCTGCCCCACCCCAGGCAGGGACATCAAGAGTTCAGGGAGAAAGTGTGTGCGTGTGCCTGTGTGTGTGCGTGTGCCTGTGTGTGTGCGTATGTGTGTGCGTATGTGTGCGTGTGCATGTGTGCGTGTGTGTGTGCGTGTGTGTGTGTGTGTTTGTGTGTGCGTGTAGCTCAGTGGGTTAGTGTTTACCTGCTGCATATGAAAACAGGTTCAGTGCCCGGCATCACATTAACCAGGTATGATGGTATACACGTCTGAGATACCAGCACTCTGAAGGTGGAGGCAGAAGGATTAACAGTCCATCCGTCATGCTTCTCAACACAGAGACCTTGACGCCAGCTTGAGCTACTTGAGACCCTGTCTCGAAAACAATAAAAAATAAAACAGAGGAAAAAAAATACCATTCCACCCCGGGTAGAGTGGGCTCTCTCTGTGGGACGAGGAATGTGACAACATCCAAGTGAACGGGGCTGGCTGTGTGCTGTCCCAGGTGCCTGTGTGGGCAGCTCTTTCTGTGAGCGAAGTCTAGGGGCCACTGTATGCCCTCAATCCAGGTAACCCATCAGCTCTTCTGACCTTACTTGACTTGACTTATTGGCCTTGGTGGGACATAATGGCATCTCAGGCGTCCAAGGACAGCCTTAAGCTGACTGCAAAGTCCAGAAAGTCCCTGGAGAGGACATTCCTAATCTCTGGCTGCCTCACTCAAGGGTGGAGGGTGCTTCCCTGGGTGGGCCACTGCCTCCAGTCCCTGCCATCTCCCACATGGCACTCTTTGACCAAAGGTTACTTCTGTGGTCTCTGACCTTTCCCAGGAAGCAGACTTACCCCTCCTCTCCCTGCCCCTCCCCCCTTCTCTCTCTTCTGTCAGCCTTTTTATGATGTCTCTATGAACCCGGATGTGCTCCCTTAAGATGAAGAAAAAGTATTGCTAAGACCATGGAGTGATTGGTCCACAGGTCGAGAAAGCTGTCAGGGATGCTGCTTAGATAGTTCAGGGTACTTTCTGGGTGTTTATTTAGATGTCCCTCCCTCCAAGAGCAATCCACAAGTCCAGTTCTTTTTTCTGCTGTATGTCTCAGAACCACCACTGTAGAATTTTGTTGGGTCATGAGGTTGAAGAGGGCAGTGGAACAGGACCCAGTACAGAGTTAGCACCAAGTGTTTGCTTCTTTGTCCCCATAGCATGCTGGTGTTTGAGAAACACAAGGGTCCCTCGGTGTGTTGTTTGAATGGTTCATGGGTGTAATCTAAACCAGTCTCTGATGGAGTCTTTCAAAGCGCTTGATTCGGAAGCCAGTTTTCCTTTCCTTCAATTACCCACGCTCTGCTGCCAGGAAAGCAGAACCTGGTCAGATCAAAGCATGCTTCCCAGAAGCCCTCAGAGCCATCCGTGAAGGGGACAGAAGGGATTTTCCTGCCCTAAAGACCTGCAGCCCAAGAAAAGCCAAGAGGCTATAGCAGGGGTACTAGGGGAGACCCAGAGAGCTGCGGCCACTAGACCCAGCTGGGCAGGGGCTCAAATGCTTCAAAGCTAACCCAGCAGGTTTCCAGAGGCCAATCCACTCATGCTGGTCTCCCATGCAATCCTGGAGGCAAGCGGGTGCTGCTGACAGTTGGAGTAGATTAGGGTCTCCAAACGCACGTAGAACAACAGGTGGTGTCCGCAGCAGCTAGAATTCCCTCTGAGATGGGCATGTCACCAGTGGGGACCAGGGAGTATCTACAACTCACTCACACCACTGAAAAAACTGGAGACTAGGACAGGAGTAAGTTCAGGAAGTTGGGCCCCTGCTACTAATGAAACTTCCTCAAGGTGAACTGAGCACCCTGGAACCCAGGGTGACTTCAGGTGGCAAAGAACACAGGAATTACTGAGTAAAGAAGGCAGAACATCTCCATTCTGTTTGTTTTGAGACAAGATCTCACCCGATAGCCCAGGCTGGCTTTGAACAGCGATCCCCTTGTCTCAGCATCCAAGTGCTGGGATTAGAAGGATTGAACCACCACACCTAGATTCTCTAATTATTTTTCAACACATCTGTTTGATCCCAGTGGGAAGCCCCAACTTGGTACTAACAGATCTACTCAAGCCAGCTCCTACATGGCACCACAGGTTGCTGTCTTGGGGCTCTGGCTAAGTTTGAAGCACTAAGGTTCTGCATGGCAAGAAATCAGCTCTGTGAGTCCTGCATAGCCCCTCCACGCTCTGACCTGGAAGTGATGCCCTCTCCAGGAAACGACCTTCCCTTTCTGCACTGCCTATTGGCCAGGGCTACTCATACATCCAGCTTAACCTCAATGGATGCTGGGAAATGGAGTCTTCTAGACGGCCAAAATTAAAAAACAGAAATGCTATCAGCCTTAGTATCATAAGGAGTTTGCAGATAACAAAGTACCTAACTGAGTCGCTCTAAGACTAAATTGTAGAAAACGCTACATTCTGCTAAACCACAGAGGTCTGTTCAGGTAAATTCACCCCATTAAGTTCCTTTAAGAAGGAAATTTTGAATGCCCTTCTCACCCCACCCCACCTCTCATGTAGCCTGGGGTGGCCTTGAACTCACTATGTAACCAACAATGTTGGATTCCATTCGTCCCTCCTTCTCCTCCTCATGAGGACTAGGATGTCAGGCATTCACTACCAGGTCCTGTTTATTTGATGCTGGGGATCAAACCCAAGGTGAGCGTTCTAACCACTGCACTACACTCCCATGCAGGGTTAGCACAGGTTTCTGTTTTGGTTGAGACTTCCAGTTGATCCCAGTACCCAATAAGGCCACCAAAGACACATAGTACCTCCATGTTTCCACATCGTCAGTCTTGGCTCCTTCCCCGGGTGACCACAGAACAGCAACTCCACCACCAAGGCAGTAAAGAGTCGGCTTTCTGTTCCAGAACCTTTGTTAGCTAAATGAAACAATGTTTCTTTATCCTGGCCGGGGAGGGGGAGTCTGAGGGAGGAGGAAAGATGGGGAAGAGAGGAAAACTGAAGTCTCCTAGCTGAGAGACCTATCTGACGCGGTCCAGTCATCCCAGAGAGACTCCTGGGATGTAGCCCCGCTGGAATTAAATGACTTATACTTTGCTATGTAGAGCAACTGCTGAAATGGCCAAGTGGGGCTCCCCTCTCGGAGGGGCCTGAGGCGGCCAGACCGGCCGGCCGCTCAGTGTAGCTTTCCAGTCTGTCAAAGCCAGGCCGTTTCTCCTCCTCACAAACTCTCCTTTCTCCTGGCTGCCCATTCAGGGACAACGCATAGGGCTGCCTTTGAGATGACCTCAAAGATGCTCGGAATATTTCCCCAGCTGCGCCAGGCTCTCAAGCCTGCTGCAGACCAGGACAGAGGGTGGTCCCTGGAATCTTCCAGCGTCACCTCCCTGGCGTCTAGGGATGACCTAGTTCCTGGAACCCACGTTCCATGTGTGGAGCAGGCCACCATGTCCTGATGTCATAACTCCATTTTCTCGGTTCCTCTGAGGGACTTTCCAAACTCTACCCAGCTTCCCATACTCAATGGGAAAATGAATTTGAGGTTGGAGGGATCGAGGACTCGGAAGAAAGCAAGTGAGTCGTTCAATTTGATTTGAAAAATAAAGGAATCGTAGAGGAAATAGGGCTAGACTAGCTTCCCAGAGGCCCGCTCCTCCCTGTGCTCCTCCCTGTGTCCGTCCCTGTGTCCGTCCCTGTGTCCGTCCCTGGAACAGAGTTGATAGGCAGGAGAGGGGCTTTGTCTATTTCCATTTAGATTCACTAATTACAAGTGATTTATTTTATTTATTTATTATTTATTGTTTATTTATTTATTTATTTATTTATTTATTTATTTAAGTTCTGTTCTGGGGATGGAATCCGGGGCTCTCTGCACATGCTAAGCCGGGGCACTAGCCCTCAGTTGTGTCCCTGGCTCCAGTTGGTTGACTGGTGATTGACTGAGCTCAAACCAAGTTGTACTCAGCTTCTGCAGAAGACTCAGAGCTTTTGCACAAAGACTTGGGCTGAAAGATCTGCCGTTTCTATAACTTAGCACCAGATGGTGAACCCTGTCCTCCGAGTACCCTCCTGCCTCCTCCTGACCGCCATGACCCATGAGTGCTTGGCTCGGCTCCCCCTCCTGGATGAGGAGGATTGTGGTTCTCAGGGAGCTGATGAGTCTCCTCGGGCCACCCAAGAAGTCATGGACCGAAGGGGCTGGATGCCTGTCCTCTGAGTGTGTCTTTAGGAGGGGACCGAGGAACACGGAGTGTCGTGCGAAGGAGCTTCAGGTCAGCAGGATGCCAAGACGCAGAGGAAGTGGTTGGAGCCCACGCTCTGAGTCAGCCTGGGCCTGTGGGTTAACCTGAAGGGCAGTCCCCAGGCGAGGGTCAGACAGCTGTGATTAACCAGGTCAGGGGTCGGCACGTCTCAACCCAGAATGTTCCAGGTTGCCTGAGAGATATGCTGATGGCTGCTGTTTGGCGGGTAGCCTACGGGCAGGTGATGGGGACAATGTGCGGGAACGAGGCTTTGGAGCAGGGCTGAGGGAGGGTAGAGTTAGGACTGTCCATCACACCTAGGCCCAGCCAAGGTGAAGGTGCTCTGCTCTGCCAGTTTTTCCTTGGTAGTCACAGAGCCCAACATCCTCGCCACTCTTGGCCTCTGGGAAGAGGACTAAACAAAACACACCT
Source organism: Rattus norvegicus (assembly GCF_021556685.1). Lineage (NCBI taxonomy): Eukaryota > Metazoa > Chordata > Mammalia > Rodentia > Muridae > Rattus > Rattus norvegicus. The sequence continues at coordinate 64,112,546 of NC_141552.1, read as the reverse complement.
TGGGACTCATCAAGGACTCAGAAGCAGGTGCTCAAGTCCCTTCTTGTCTCACACGGGTCCAGAGAAGTCTGGAGCCCAAATGGTCCCCAGACCCAGGGGCTAAACACTTGGAGGGCCTGACTCCCCAAGTCCACACCAGGGAAGTCATGGGGACCTGTCATAAACTCCAACTGGCTACACACAGCCGGGGGGCCCTCTGGTATCTTTCTGTTTCCCCCACACCAGCTTCTTGGAGAAAGAACTCTGGTCACCTGGAGGTTGTTGATGGAGACACCTTTGGGCTTTACCTATCACCTCCCCAGTAGCAGAAGACAGTGCAGGGATCACCTGCTGGGAAGCTGCTGGGTTGAATGAAGGTGAACTCTTTGCCCATCCAGCAGCCAGGAGCCCGTGTGAGGAGAGGAAGCCTGGCTGCCTGCCACTCGGTCAGTCTCTACACCCTGCCCTCAAGGTACAGCAAGGATGGGAACTCTGGTTATGTCATGGGCTGAGGGAGGGGCTGTGCTGACAGTGGTCTCACATCGACAATCTTCTGTTATATGAATGATCGAGTTTCAACACCTTGACAACGTACCCGACAGAAGCAGCAGAGGCAAGGCTTGTTTTGACTCGCAGTTTCAGAGATCTCCATCCTTCCTGGCGGCAGGGAGCAGAGAGAGGGACACGCTGCCCTCAGTGGTTCAGCTTCGCCCTGCTTCACTCCCTCCTGGGCCCTGGCTTATGGATGGTGCCATCCACATTTAGGGTGGGCTCACCCCTCAGTTAATCCTCCTCACTGCAAAGAGAGGTCTTCTGTTTCTAAATCCAGTTGCGTTGACAAGATAAACTCTTGAAGCTCTTTCACCACCTTTGTAGGAAGGGGCCATGGGGAGAGCCCGAGTGCAGGTGTTCTCAAGGTGGTGTGAGAGGTCCTTAAGTGGCTCTCCCTGCCGGCAGAGCTCCTCCCAGTGTTTCTGAGCGGCCATCTGACCCTCCAACCAATACAGCAGTGAGCTGGAAACACACCCATACCCTAGGACAGCACCCTACCTTACCGAGGTCTACAGCCCCTATGCTACCTAGGACAGCACCCTACCCTACCTAGATCTACAGCCCTTATGCTACTTACATAACCCTAGAACAGCATCCTACCCTACATAGGTCTACAGCCCTTATGCTATGTACATAACCCTAGGACAGCATCCTACCCTACCTAAATCTACAGCCCTTATGCTACGTACATAACCCTAGAACAGCAACCTACCCTACCTAGATCTACAGTCCTTATGCTACGTACATAACCCTAGGACAGCATGCTACCCTATGTCTATTTACTCTAAGTCTGTACCCTCTACCCTAAGTAAAAACCAAGCAACAACAACCAAAAAGACAAACAAACAAACAAAAAACTACGTTAGGTCTGTGCCACCTACCCCTAGGTCTCTAGTTCCTGTCCCAAGAACAGATCCCTTACCCTCTGTCTAACCCCCCTATCATAGGACAGCTGTTCATATACAAACGTACACTCCTACCCTTTGCCTACACCCCTAACCTAGGTCTTCACACTCCCTCCTAGGTCTATAACCCTCACCCAGGTCTAAACCCCTGCCGTAGGATACCCCCTATCTGAGGTCCACATGTTTTGTGCTATATCTAGACACCCTACCCTAGGTCAACACACAAAACCCTAGTCTACACCCCTGTGCTGGGTAGTTTCATCTCTGCTTGAAACAAGGGAACATCACTGAAGAAGGAATCTTAATTGTGAAACTGTTCCCATCTGAGTATCCATAGGCAAGTCTGTAGGGCGTTTTTTGTTTGATTTTGCTTTTTTTTTGATGGATAATTCCTGAGGGAGGGCCTATCTCACTGTGAGTGGGGTCCCACACTAGTGGTCCTGGGTTCTATGAGAAAGCGGGCCGAGCAAGCCACGAGGAGCAAGCCAGTAAGCAGCACCCATCCGTGGCTTCTGCGTCAGCTCCTGCCTCCAGGTTCCCTCTTCCTCACTCCCACCAGTTTGCATTCATTCCTTGGCTTCCTTCAGTAAATTGTGGTTCAGGATGTGTATTCCAAATAAACCCTTTCCTCTCCAAGCTGCTTCTGGTCATCAGAGTAATATTAATGCTAACTGAGATAAAAATTGGAAGCAGGTTTGTGGGGTCTTACGGTGACAGACACGGCCATGTGTCTTGGGAAAGATTATAGTAGCATTTGAGCTCTGAGCATTCGAAACTTAGCAAGCTGCCGCAGGAGCCAAGGAGACAAATGGCGGAGGCCTGGCGCATGAAGCTTCGAGGGAAGTTTGAGTGTCCTGTAGAAATTCTATTGGAGCCATCCCACAGTTTGAATTAAGGTTCTGTGGTTCTGGTCAGCTGTGGGGGGGGGGGGGCGTGCAGAATCTTCTGTGATTAAGAAGAGACCAGAGCCACTGAAGCAAAACATTTGCTGTGCTGGGACAGTTGATGCTGTTCAGCTGGGGCTGAGAAAACAGTAGCGGTTAACAGTGACTGCTTTCGACGAGGCAGAGTCTTCTGGGAATCCTCCGAGTCAGAACCCAGAATTCACGTGTATGTGCCATTCCAGTGATCCTGGTCTCCTCGGCATGAGGGAGTCAGAGAGAGCTGTTGAGACTCATCCTCCGGAGAGGCCATTGGTGAATGTGGATCCTTGATTGAAGTTGAAGGCCCAGGATTGGACTGAGGTGGGGGAGGAGTCACAGGGGGATCTTAAGGTTTAACACTGTGTGACAAGGTTAGGGTTTCTAGAGAGGCTCTCAGTGAAGCTGCAGCCCAGTCGCAGCAGAGACCCAAGCCTTTCGGAGATGCCAGGATGGGATGACCACCAAGACTGGAGTGGAGACTGGTGTGCGCTCAAACACTTTGGAGCTCAGAGATCACAAGTCCCGGCAGTCCAACACCTTGCTTTACACTGCTGGACCTTGGTTTTGCTCCGATGTGAATGTCAATGTGTCCCGGTTCTTTCCTCTTGGAGATAAAAAAAAAAATCCATAGCGAGTCCCATACTGGAGAGACTTTTGAATTATACAGAGACTTAGGAGTTTTAAAGGAACCTTGGCTATTTTAAAGAGACCTTAACGTATCAGAAAGATTCTGAGTACAGCGATAGTCCAGATGTTTAAAATAGGCTGAACTTTTGAAGTACTTGGATTTCTAGTTTGGAATACATTTTGTGTTGTGATATTCACAGAAAAAGATTATTAAGCACATCAGAAAAGGGAAGATTGTGTTCGTGTGCGGAGTTGACAAGGGGTCATTGCGCTGGCCAGTAACTTCACACGCTAAGGTGATCAGGGAAGGACTCTTGGTTGAGAAAATGCTTCCACCAGGTCAGTGGGCAAGTCTTTTCCTGATTTGTGATGGATGTGGAAAGGCTTAGCCCCCTGGGAGCAGTGCCACCCTGGGCATGTCATCCCGGTGCTTTAAGAAAGCAAGCTGAGCAAGCCACAGGAGCCAGCCAGTGAGCAGCATTCCTGCGTGAACTCTGCTTCAGCTCCTGCCTCCTGGTTCCTGCTTTGGCTTTCAGTCCTGACTTTGCTGGATGATAGAATACAAGCTAGGGTTGGGGATTTGGTTCAGTGGTAGAGCGCTTGCCTAGCAAGTGCAAGGCCCTGGGTTCGGTCCCCAGCTCTGAAAAAAAAAAAAAAGAATACAAGCTGTAAGCGGAAATGGACCCTTTGCTCCCCAAGTTGTGTTTATTCATGGTGTTTTACCACAGCAATAGAAACCTAACTAAGGCCACCCCCGACCCTAGGTCTGCACGATCTACCCTAGATCTACAACTCTTACCCTAGGCCTATACTCTACATTCTAATCTTACTCACCCTACCCTAGGTCTACACCACCTACCCTAAGTCTATACACCCTACCCTAGGTCTACAGCCCTTACTCTAGGTCTAAACCTCCTGCCCTAGATCTACACATCCTACACAATTTCTGCATACCCTACCAGAGGTCTAGAACTCCTATACTGGGTCTGTAACCCCTACCTTATGTCAGCTCTGCCCTATGTCTACACCACCACCACTAGGTCTATAACCCCTACCCATGTCCACATACTTACCATAGGTCTACATTCCCAACCTTAGGTCTCTAACCACTACCCTAGGATAACTCCTCTTCCCTAGGTTTACATGTCCTACCCAATTGTAAATCCCTTACACTAGTTTAGCACATGCTATCCTAGGTCTGCATATGATTTCCTAAGTCTACATTCTACATTCAACTTCTGCATCCCCTGTGTTTGGTCTACACCTCCTATCCCAGGTCTAAGCACTATACATAGGATAACATCCTCTACTGTAGATCAACACCACTAGGCATTAGTTCTAGAAGTCTCACTGATCCTAAGTTTTTGCTCTAGCCTGAGTGTATACCTTTATCCTAGATCTCTATGTCTAGATCTGTACTGTCTGTTCTCTGCCCCACTACCCACTTGTGTCTACATTTCCTACCCGAAATCTGGATTCTATTCCCTAGATCAAAAATCCCTGTGATGGTTTGTATGTGCTTGGACCAGGGAGTGGCACTATTAGGAGGTATGGCCTTGTTGGAGTAGGTGTATCACTGTGGGTGTGGGCTTTAATACTCTGGTCCTAGCTGCCTGGAAACCAGTCTTAGAGACCTGCAGATGAAGCGGTAGAACTCTCAGCTCCTCCTGCACCATGACTGCCTGGATGCTACCATGTTCCCACCTTGGTGATAATGGACTGAACCTCTGATCCTGTAAGCCAGCCCCAATGAAATGCTGTCCTTGTGAGAGTTGCCTTGGTCATGGTGTCTGCTCACAGCAGTAAAACCCTAATGAAGACAACCCCGTACTATAGGATAACACTCCCTACCCTAGTCTCTGCTTCAGACCCTAGGTTCATCCCTCTGTACGAATTCTGCATACCCGACTCTGGGCATGCACACTCTACCCAAGCTGTACGTGTTCATGTTTTCACCCTCTACACTCTGTGTACGCCTTCTACCCTAAGTCTACATTCCATACCCTAGGTCCACAAAGCCTACCCTAGGTCTACACCCCTGCACATTTAAGTCAACATGCTCAACTCTGCACCCCTACTCTATGTCTAAATCCCTCTACCCTAGGTCTAAAGTATCTACCCTAGCTTACACCCCCTACTTAAATATCTACCACCACCTACCCTAGATTTACACCCCTACCCTCGTCAACATTCCGTATCCTGTGTCTGTCCCCTCCACCCCTACCCTTGTCAACATTCCGTATCCTGTGTCTGTCCCCTCTACCCTCTCTATACTCCCTCCCACAAAAAGTCAATATCCTCTAAATTAGTCTAAATCTAATCCCCCTACCCTGGCCCTAAACCCCCATCACTGGTACACTCTGTCTAATCCCTCCACTCTAGCTCTACCCCTTTATTCTAGGTCCACACCTCCTTTACTAGTTCCCCTATACTGTGTCTCGCTGATCTCTAGAGATGACCTCCCACTGTGTTAGGGTCTACTATAATTCACACCCTGTTGTGACTTGAGCGTGACATATATCCCCACTGCTCCTAGCTGGCACACTTGGTCCCCAGCCAGTGGCACTATTTTGGAAGGTTGTGAAATCTTTAGGCAGCCACAGTCTTGCTAGAGAAAGTGGGTCATTTAGAGTGGGCTTCTGGTCCACTCTGCTTTCTGTTACACCCAACTGTTAGGGATTCCATTGGGGCCACCTGCCACCATGCCATCCCCATCATGATGGTCTGTAGTCTCCCCCCCCAACAACTGTGAGACAAAATCAACTTCCTTAATTTGCTTTGTCAGGTATGTAGTCACAGCTATGGAAAAACCATGTAATATGCACCCTACACATTTAAACACACACCAGGACGGTCAGACTCTAGCTGAGCAACAGGGCTTAATGACGAGTCAGCACTGTCCTGGGAGCCAGGGACCAGCCACTTCTGCCCCCGCAAGCCACACAGCCTACACCATGATCCAGAGACAGGTGGACTCTGAGGCAGAATGGTGGACCCATCAAAAGCCCACAGCACAAGGCAGTCCGTGTGACACCCCGTTTGTTTGACTTGCTGGGGTCAAGAGCCACCCAGCTGGCATGGAAACCGTACATGGGTTTATAGGGTCTCCATGCCTGTCCCGGACCCTTTGATGAAACTGACAGATTCCAGGCGGTACCTAAAACTCCTACGTATAGTGGGTGAAGTGGTTTTCAAAGTCAGGGCTGTGGCTCTGTGTTCATCTGACCTAGAGTAATGTAAACTACCTTCCTCATGAGACGCGGGGTTTATTTGTACAGTTTGGGCCATTTCTGTAAATGTTTGACCCGTTTAGAAATCCAATCCAAAAGGCAAGCAAATGAATGCTTTTATGCCGTGCGATGGAATTTGCGGCCGCCAGCGGCGATGCTTTTACCTATGACTATACGTTGGTGTTGTTTAAGGCATGAGGTAAAGACAGGTTGGTTTTGCTTTGAAACACTGCAAAGTTGTAGGGTGGTAGCAAAGAGCTCCCGGCGGGTGCTGGGTATGGGCTTTCTTTACGGTGTAATCTGCATACAACACAGAGACCAATAAATTGGATAGGGGGGGGGTGGGGACAGAGCAGGGATACACCTGGGAGTTAGAACAAAGGACACCCAGAAACAAGGGTCTCTGAGGTCTAGAATTCTGCCATATCTCAGAATATGGTGAGTCCATCAGCCACTAAATACCTACCTACCTCAGTGAACATGCTGTGTGTCTGTTAATGAAAGAACTTCATCCCTTATATACAATGACTATTTTATGACCCACAAGTTCTCCTGAGCATCACTGGACTAGCATTCTCTGGTCACTTCTCCAGAGGGTCCAGGACTCTGTGTTTGCTGAGATGCTCTATGCGTGGTTGACTTTGTGGCTTTGTGAGACTAGAAGTCTGGCTCCCACTTCTAAAAATACCTAGGACTTCTGAAGACCAGTTAGCATCTCAGGCAGGGTCCCCGGGGTGGCAGGGAGAACTTCAGGCTGTTTGCCATGGTAACAGTGTGTAAGTAGGGTGTGGGGGGCACCAGGAGACAGCGAGGGACAGGACAGCATCCTTAGAACTGGGGCCACTCCTAGGTTAGCGGTGACAAGGAAAAAGAGATTGGAAGGATGCAGAAAGGAAGCCCTAGAGCAGTGGCCACTGGGAAAGGAGCAGCGGCCTCAGTTTACCAGCCTCAGATGACCTCAAAGGGAAGACTCCTGGACCAGAGGAGTGTCCCTCACCCAGATCTCCTGGACTTTCATTAGCGGAGCATGGGAAAAGTAAGGTTGGGAGAATGGACAGGCTCTTGGGCAAACTGGATCTGTGGTGGGTTGGATCCATGGCTAACAGGATCTGTAGCAGTCTGGTTCTGTTGTGGGCTGGCTCTGTGGTGGACCCCCCACCCCCATAGGGAGCAAAGATGTCCCTGGAGGTTATCCTCGAAGCTTCCAGGCCACTCCCACCCCAGCCTGCGAGAGCCCCCCAAGGCCACTGCGCACAGGTCCCTGCTCCACTCCAGCACTGAGCCCATCTCCCACCTCTCTCCCTGGCACGCTGTGTAGACAGTTGAATACCCTGGGGTCTCCTGGCACTTGTTTTGGCTAGACATCTTCCTTGCCCGTGGAGAGTTCTGGCATTCGTGTGCTGTCATTCTCATCCCGACAGCGGCCTGCTCCTCCATCACCTCGTGACCAGTGAGTTCACTCAGATGCCCTGGCGATTCTGTGGGTTCTGCTTGGCATATCCCATTCTCTGTGGAAGTCAGGCACTTTCAACCGTAGGACACACGGTGGCCTGGGCGATGGCCAAGTACCGCTTGGCTGACTCAGAGGTGGGGATGTGGAGCTCGTGGGGGTGTGCACAGTAGTGGGCAGGGGCAGCAGTCGATTTAGCATCTCAGCCCATACCTCCTCAGAGCCTTGGGCACTGGTTTGTGGTTCAAAACACCAGGGCTGGTTTGCACTGGCTTCTGATCCAGAACACAGTGACGTCTCCATTTGGTCCATCTGCCCCACCCCCCTCCCACCCCCCGCTGTCCGAGCGGTCTCTTCTCAGCTGGTTTGCGGTCTCAGGAAAGCTGTTCAATTTCACCGAAATCAGCAGCACTTGGGGTGTCGATCTCAGCCCACAGGGTTGGGTGACCATCAGGGCCAATTACAGGAAATGCCAGTCGGAGGCAATTCTACCTTTGTGGAGGCCAAGAGGAGAAGAAAAAAAATTTCCTAACGTTAATTGGAACCAAACCCAGCCCACATGGCTCCTTTTGGGGAACTGACCCCAGCATGTCTCTGGTCTTCGTTTCCCAGTCAACGCTGATCCCAATGGTACACGCTCTGCGTTCTGCACAACTCACCTCTACTGGGATCCAGCATGGAGGATTGAACCCACAGCTCTCTGGAGTGAGGATCTAGCCCTCTTGGAGATGCAGGAAACCCCAGGATCATCAAAGCCCCAGTGACATAATCTTGTATAAAGAGAGAGGCGAGGAAGGAGTGGTGGGCTGGCGGGGTCTCCAGTGACCTGAACTAAGCTCATTTTTAGAGCCGTGTGTGTGTGTGTGTGTGTGTGTGTGTCCAGGCTGCAGCTGTGAATCAACTGGCCACAGGCTTATCTACCATTCTCTGAATTCTCTGAGTGTGACTGTGTGTGAGTGTGTCTATGTGTGTGTGAGAGAGACTGTGTGTGTTACTGTGACTGTGTGTGTGTATGTATGTGACTGTGTGACTATGTGTGGGTGAAAGAGAGACACTGTATGTGTGTGACTCTGTGTGTGACTGTAACTGTGTGTGTGACTGTGTGCCTGTATGTGTACGTGACCATGTAACTGTGTGTGTGTGTGTGTGTGTGTGAGAGAGAGAGAGAGAGAGAGATACTGTGTGTGTATGTGTGTGACTATGTAACTGTGTATGTGTATTTCTGTGTAGCAATATGCATGCATGATTCTGTGTGTGTGTGTGTGTGTGTGTGTGAGAGAGAGAGAGAGAGAGAGAGAGAGGAGAGGGAGAGAGAGAGAGAGAGAGGAGACGTAGAGAGAGAGAGAAGTTGGGTGGGTATGTGTATGTATGTGTGTGTGTATGACTGTGTGGCTATATGAATGTATGACTCTGTGTGTGTGTGTGTATATGTGTGTGTGTGTGTGTGTGTGTGTGTGTGTGAGACTATGAATGTTGTCTACTTTTGATCCCAGCACTGGGAAGGCAGAGACAGAGGATCCCTGCCTAGGCCTTGCTAACCAGCCAGCCTAGCCCACCTGATGAGTCACAGGCCAGTTTCAAGAAAAAGAAAGATGGCGTCTGAAGCCAGAGGATGGTCCACATGGAAACTACACAAGGCCATCCTCTGTCCTCCACAGTCACACACACTTTAAAAAAGGAAACCTGGTAAGATATCAATTGAGATATTAAGCATTCATTTGAAGTATGAAATTTGGTCTGGTTTTCAGTATTTTAAAATTCTAAAACTTTTTAAAAATCGTGGTTATAAATACGCAGTGTGCAGTTCCCTGTGCTGCCCAGGGTTCTATGCACAGTCCAGCGGCAGCACCTGTAGTCCCAACAGCCTGCAACCACAGCCAGTGTCTTTGTCCCAAGTTTTTGCCTCATTCTGGAAAGATAATTTCCCAACATTTAGTATCCCTCCAGACTGCATGACTATCTAGGTTAGAACAAACACTGTCCAGCTCCCCGAAGGTGCAAATACCTGGCCCGTTGGCTTCTAGAAGGTTCCGGAAGATTCCGGTTCTAGCACCTGAACTCTACGGAGGGAACAATCCAATGCGGCTGAAATAATTTTATCCTTTGAGAAATTTATACATGTGTACAATCAAGTCCAGCTCTCCACACTCCTCCCTTCCAGCTCCTCCCAGATCACCCACATTTCCACCTGTGCTATCAAAATCTTGAACAGCATTCAACATTCAGTCAGTAATAGCAGTCAGTGTAAGTGAGGTTTGCACTGGGAGTAATTTATAATTGGGGTTCTGTTTGTATGCGTCGTGTTCCTTTCCTTGGGGGGGGGGGGCAACTGAGGAGTCTGTAAAAACTGTCAACCAAGGTTTGTTGCAGCAGGCAGGTGCAACACCTGGGGTGATGGGCAGACATGGGACCCAGGGTGCCCTGGTCATCAACAGCCAGAGTCCCATCTGCTGAACAATTGGCATTTTCTAAACTGTCTTCAAAAGTAAGTAGAAAGAGTGATTTTTCTTTTTGTTTTCTGAGACAGGGTCTCGTATAGCCCAGACTGACCTAAAACTCACCAAGTAGCCAAGGATGACCTTGAACTCCTCATCCTCCTGGGTCTACCTCCTGTGTGCTGGGCTGACAGGCAGGTACCACTGCACTTGGCTGCTTGGTTGATTATTGGCTTAGTTTCTGTCCCTCAGCCCCAGCCAGGCTGTGAGTTTCAAGAGTTAAATGTCCTTTGTCCTGATTGTTTGCCCAGATGGCCAGACTCCTGGGCATGTGGCAAGTTTTCAACTAACATTTGTGGGCTGTGAGGGTGGCTAAAGCCATCTGAGCACCAAGACTGTCTCCCTGCTCTCCCTCTTCCTCAACCCTATCTCTGTTCCTTCTTCAATGGGGGAAAGGAGCCCAGAGCAGAGAGCTCAGTGGACAGAGCCTCAGGCATTTGTTTCCACTTGGCTTGTGCTGGGCACTAGACAGATTTATCTGTGGCGTGTGCCAGAAGGTTCCTTGGAATCCTCCGCACAGCCAGCTCTGCTCCATAAACAGAGGCACTCATGAGTCTGTGGCTCAGGCAGTGACAAGATAATTGTCACTTGAGTTTGTGCTCAAAGTTCTTCCTGTTTTCTCCAGGTCTGACCGCCTGGAGTCTCGGAGTGATGTGGAGACCGGCATCCTACAGGGCTGGTGCCAGCGACTGCACACTCGGCTTCCTGCCAAGCTTGGGGCCGCAGCATCCCTCAGGGTGGTGTGGCAGTCAGGCAACTGTCGGTGCAGTGGGCTCTGGGTCTGTGGATTCGACTCCCTGGCGATTGCACAGTTAGACAGGCGTCTTCATGCAAAGAGTCAAAGCATGCACCTCTCCAGGAGCCTGGAAGCCCCTCAGACCCAGGAAAGGTGGAGAAGATTCGACTCATGTAAACCGTTCTGCAGGGACAGAGTGGCGTTTCCGGGGAACTATGAAATGGAGTGACTCACTCAGAGTTACGTCAAACAGGACAAGGCATGATCCAGGCCCAGTTCTTATCTTAAGAATTTATTTTCAATTATCATAAAAGTTTGTGTGTGTGTGTGTGTGTGTGTGTGTGAGAGAGAGAGAGAGACAGAGACAGAGACAGAGACAGAGACAGAGGTATGTGTGTGAGAGAGGTGTATGTGTGTGGTGTATGTATGAGAGGTGTGTGTGTGTGTGAGAGAGAGAGAGGTGTGTGGTGTGTGGTATGTATGTGTGTGAGAGAGAGATGTATGCATGTATGTGGTGTGGCTTGTGTGTGAGAGAGAGACAGAGAGAGGAGTGTATGCAGTGTGTGGTATGTGTGTGTCGGGGGGAGATGTGTGTGTGGTGTCTGGTATGTGAGTGTGAAAGAGAGAAAGAAATGTGTGTGTGGTGTGTGATGTGTAGTGTGTGTGATGTGTGGTGTGGGGATGGTGTGTGTGTGTGTGTGTGTGTGTGTGTGTGTGTGTGTGTGTGCAAGAGAGGGTATTCGATTCCTATGTGCTCCATGCTCTCCTGTACTGTTCTGGATGCGTCACTGGTTGCTGTGAAATATCTGGAAGAGGGGACATCAGGGCCACCTGCAGAGGAAGCTGCTACCTGGCAGGCACAGGAGAGGTGCTCAGTGTGCCCCTCACGTGTCTTGGGACACATGGCTCCTGGATACTCAGAGGGGACAGAGGTGGATGCACGGCCATGAGGGAGAACAGAGATTTCCATCCCTGACTGCAGTTATCACACACACGTCCTGCCGCTTAAATACCGTGAAGTGGTTTCTCACATTTATTTATTTATTTATTAGGGGGTGGGGGCAGGAACACTCCTGGACCGTGGCACACAGGTCAGAGAAGAACTCTCTGGAGTCAGATCTGTCCTTCCATCATGAGGATCCCAGGGATTCAACTGAGGTTGCTGGACTTGGCCATGAGTGCCCTCAGACAGCAAATCATCTTTCTGGCCCTTCTTTCTAGTTTCCATCTTGTCTCCACAAACATCCCCAGAGAGAACTGGATGGGAGAAGTCGAGTCAGACATTGACAAAGGATATGAAGTCTGACTGAGCGAGGTGGCACCCTTATTCATGGCCAGTGTGTGTGGCAGACCTGGGGGGAGTCTCAGGCCACGATCGATGTTCTGTTCATGACCGTCACCTGCTAGCTACACGGTTCTTATTCTAAATTCCCAGGTGAGGTGAACCCATGGGAACCTGTGTGGGCCCCCACTTCCACCCACAGCTTCTGTCCACTGCTTCCTTCCGGAGCCACTTTGTCTGGATAGCACCGTGCTGTCCTCTGCCGCCCTCTGCCTCCAGGGGTTCGAGTCCCAAGGCACAGCTGTGGGCAAGGGCAGCCTGCGATTTATTTATGGCCGACGAGGGTTTTACTGGGGTCTCCATAAAATCTGCTCGTTGGGTGAGGAAGGTTTATGGCTGGGCCCTGTTTGAGGAGCCTCAGATTCTGCGTGTTGGTTTGTCATTTTGAGAAAAACCACAGTTTGTTTTGCTTTGTTTTAAACAAAGGAATGCCAGGATTTGTGGGAGCTGGAAGGGGGTAACATCCTCAGAGAAGAGCCTTTCCAGCCCTTTCCGGGGCGTCCTCAGAGGAACCTAAGATGTGGAGGGTCGGGGCAGCAATCTGGTGTTGCTGTGACTTTCAACTCAAAAAAAATGCGTTTTAAATCTCTATGTCTGCTTCTCTCTGAAGCACAAACGCGGAGACACGATACAAAATGGTTGACTGTGTTGGGAGGCTCTGTCCAGGGAGTGTGGTTCTGTGGCTCCTGAGCCCCACAATGTGACACAGTTGAAACTCTCTTGTCCAAGTGAATAAATTGTCCACGTGTGCAAGTGCTCACCGACTTCTTAGAGATTACTTAATTTAACGTGTATGAGCGTTTTTCTTCAGGTGTGTCTGGACACCACCTGCGTGCCTGGCTCCCATGGAAGTCAGAACTGGAGCTAGAGTTACAGATGGTTGTGAGCTACTACGCTGGTGCTGGGAATTGAACCCTGGTCCTCTGCAAGAGTGGCTAGTGCTCTTAACTGCTGAGCCATTTCTCCAGCCCCCAGGGATCATTAAAAGATGTCCATTTTAAAATTACCTGAAATATTACTGGCTCTTTGACAAATTGAGTTTACGGTTATTCAAAAAGAAGCCAAGAGCCCCCTTTCTTTCTGGGTCACCCCACATCTCTCTGATGTCCCCCACATACCACATCCCTTTCTTTTCTGTGGTATGAATGAATGGTAGTTTTTTTTCTGGGCCTCAAGGGCTCACCAGGCCAGGACTCTGCCTCTGAGTCACATCCCTGACTCCCTCTTTACTTTTTATTTTGAGACTTGCTCTCCCTGAGTTGTTGAGGCTGGCCTTGAACTTGCCATCTTCCTACCCCAGTCTTCCAGGTAGCCAGGACAGCAGACCTACACCACCAAATCTGACTGCACATATTTTAATGTAGAAGCCACCCAAGCCATATCTCCTAGGACAAGAGCAAAGGATCTGTATACGATGGGCTCTGTGGCCTACACTCGGGTTGCTTGTACCTTCTGCAAACAGATTGTATGTGTGGGTGGTGTATGTGTACGTACAGATTGTGAGTGCACTCACACACATGTGTGTAGATTGGTGTGTATGCATTTGTGTGTATAGAGTGTGTGCAACACCAGAGTGTAGGCCACAGATCCCATTAGCCCATATAAACATGGTACACGGTATATGCCTTAGGTGACATTTACATTAAGTGGGTGTGTTGGTATATGTGCATTATAAATTGTGTGTGTGCATGTATGCCTGTGAGTGTCTGTGTGTGTATGAACATGTATGCCATGCCTGTGTGCATGTATGAATATACATACATAAATTTTGTGTGCGTGCATGTATATGCCTATGTGTGTCTGTGTGTGTGTTTGTATGTGTGCCTGTGTGTGTCTGTGTGCCTGTGTGTGCTTGTGTACATGTGTGTGTGTCTGTGTGCATGTGTGTGTCTGTGTGTGGATGCATGTGTGTCTGTGTGCATGTGTGTGTATGTGCATGTATAAATTTTGTGTGTGTGTGTGCGCGCATCTATGTTTATGTGTGCCTGAGCATGTGCGTGTGCACATATATGTGTGTAGGTGTCTATGTGTGCATGTGTGTGCATGTGTGTTTATGCGCATGTATAAATTTGTGTGTGTGTGTGTGTGTGTGTGTGTGTGTGTGTGTACATATTAAGGGGAAGGATGGTCAGAGGAGTGGATAAACATAAGGAGGGAAAGCAGCCAGGCTCCTTGGGGTGGCACACTAGACGGGCAGCAGCTGCAGAGATGGGACCACAGGTGGTTGGACCCCTGGCCCAGGCTCCTGACTTCAATCTGTGTCTGACAGAAGACAGAAGAGGATCAGGAACATCCATAGGCCTGAGAGAATTCTGCAGGGACAGAGTGGCGTTTCCGGGGAACTATGAAATGGAGTGACTCACTCAGAGTTACGTCAAACAGGACAAGGCATGATCCAGGCCCAGTTCTTATCTTAAGAATTTATTTTCAATTATCATAAAAGTTTGTGTGTGTGTGTGTGTGTGTGTGTGTGAGAGAGAGAGAGAGACAGAGACAGAGACAGAGACAGAGACAGAGGTATGTGTGTGAGAGAGGTGTATGTGTGTGGTGTATGTATGAGAGGTGTGTGTGTGTGTGAGAGAGAGAGAGGTGTGTGGTGTGTGGTATGTATGTGTGTGAGAGAGAGATGTATGCATGTATGTGGTGTGGCTTGTGTGTGAGAGAGAGACAGAGAGAGGAGTGTATGCAGTGTGTGGTATGTGTGTGTCGGGGGGAGATGTGTGTGTGGTGTCTGGTATGTGAGTGTGAAAGAGAGAAAGAAATGTGTGTGTGGTGTGTGATGTGTAGTGTGTGTGATGTGTGGTGTGGGGATGGTGTGTGTGTGTGTGTGTGTGTGTGTGTGTGTGTGTGTGTGTGTGTGCAAGAGAGGGTATTCGATTCCTATGTGCTCCATGCTCTCCTGTACTGTTCTGGATGCGTCACTGGTTGCTGTGAAATATCTGGAAGAGGGGACATCAGGGCCACCTGCAGAGGAAGCTGCTACCTGGCAGGCACAGGAGAGGTGCTCAGTGTGCCCCTCACGTGTCTTGGGACACATGGCTCCTGGATACTCAGAGGGGACAGAGGTGGATGCACGGCCATGAGGGAGAACAGAGATTTCCATCCCTGACTGCAGTTATCACACACACGTCCTGCCGCTTAAATACCGTGAAGTGGTTTCTCACATTTATTTATTTATTTATTAGGGGGTGGGGGCAGGAACACTCCTGGACCGTGGCACACAGGTCAGAGAAGAACTCTCTGGAGTCAGATCTGTCCTTCCATCATGAGGATCCCAGGGATTCAACTGAGGTTGCTGGACTTGGCCATGAGTGCCCTCAGACAGCAAATCATCTTTCTGGCCCTTCTTTCTAGTTTCCATCTTGTCTCCACAAACATCCCCAGAGAGAACTGGATGGGAGAAGTCGAGTCAGACATTGACAAAGGATATGAAGTCTGACTGAGCGAGGTGGCACCCTTATTCATGGCCAGTGTGTGTGGCAGACCTGGGGGGAGTCTCAGGCCACGATCGATGTTCTGTTCATGACCGTCACCTGCTAGCTACACGGTTCTTATTCTAAATTCCCAGGTGAGGTGAACCCATGGGAACCTGTGTGGGCCCCCACTTCCACCCACAGCTTCTGTCCACTGCTTCCTTCCGGAGCCACTTTGTCTGGATAGCACCGTGCTGTCCTCTGCCGCCCTCTGCCTCCAGGGGTTCGAGTCCCAAGGCACAGCTGTGGGCAAGGGCAGCCTGCGATTTATTTATGGCCGACGAGGGTTTTACTGGGGTCTCCATAAAATCTGCTCGTTGGGTGAGGAAGGTTTATGGCTGGGCCCTGTTTGAGGAGCCTCAGATTCTGCGTGTTGGTTTGTCATTTTGAGAAAAACCACAGTTTGTTTTGCTTTGTTTTAAACAAAGGAATGCCAGGATTTGTGGGAGCTGGAAGGGGGTAACATCCTCAGAGAAGAGCCTTTCCAGCCCTTTCCGGGGCGTCCTCAGAGGAACCTAAGATGTGGAGGGTCGGGGCAGCAATCTGGTGTTGCTGTGACTTTCAACTCAAAAAAAATGCGTTTTAAATCTCTATGTCTGCTTCTCTCTGAAGCACAAACGCGGAGACACGATACAAAATGGTTGACTGTGTTGGGAGGCTCTGTCCAGGGAGTGTGGTTCTGTGGCTCCTGAGCCCCACAATGTGACACAGTTGAAACTCTCTTGTCCAAGTGAATAAATTGTCCACGTGTGCAAGTGCTCACCGACTTCTTAGAGATTACTTAATTTAACGTGTATGAGCGTTTTTCTTCAGGTGTGTCTGGACACCACCTGCGTGCCTGGCTCCCATGGAAGTCAGAACTGGAGCTAGAGTTACAGATGGTTGTGAGCTACTACGCTGGTGCTGGGAATTGAACCCTGGTCCTCTGCAAGAGTGGCTAGTGCTCTTAACTGCTGAGCCATTTCTCCAGCCCCCAGGGATCATTAAAAGATGTCCATTTTAAAATTACCTGAAATATTACTGGCTCTTTGACAAATTGAGTTTACGGTTATTCAAAAAGAAGCCAAGAGCCCCCTTTCTTTCTGGGTCACCCCACATCTCTCTGATGTCCCCCACATACCACATCCCTTTCTTTTCTGTGGTATGAATGAATGGTAGTTTTTTTTCTGGGCCTCAAGGGCTCACCAGGCCAGGACTCTGCCTCTGAGTCACATCCCTGACTCCCTCTTTACTTTTTATTTTGAGACTTGCTCTCCCTGAGTTGTTGAGGCTGGCCTTGAACTTGCCATCTTCCTACCCCAGTCTTCCAGGTAGCCAGGACAGCAGACCTACACCACCAAATCTGACTGCACATATTTTAATGTAGAAGCCACCCAAGCCATATCTCCTAGGACAAGAGCAAAGGATCTGTATACGATGGGCTCTGTGGCCTACACTCGGGTTGCTTGTACCTTCTGCAAACAGATTGTATGTGTGGGTGGTGTATGTGTACGTACAGATTGTGAGTGCACTCACACACATGTGTGTAGATTGGTGTGTATGCATTTGTGTGTATAGAGTGTGTGCAACACCAGAGTGTAGGCCACAGATCCCATTAGCCCATATAAACATGGTACACGGTATATGCCTTAGGTGACATTTACATTAAGTGGGTGTGTTGGTATATGTGCATTATAAATTGTGTGTGTGCATGTATGCCTGTGAGTGTCTGTGTGTGTATGAACATGTATGCCATGCCTGTGTGCATGTATGAATATACATACATAAATTTTGTGTGCGTGCATGTATATGCCTATGTGTGTCTGTGTGTGTGTTTGTATGTGTGCCTGTGTGTGTCTGTGTGCCTGTGTGTGCTTGTGTACATGTGTGTGTGTCTGTGTGCATGTGTGTGTCTGTGTGTGGATGCATGTGTGTCTGTGTGCATGTGTGTGTATGTGCATGTATAAATTTTGTGTGTGTGTGTGCGCGCATCTATGTTTATGTGTGCCTGAGCATGTGCGTGTGCACATATATGTGTGTAGGTGTCTATGTGTGCATGTGTGTGCATGTGTGTTTATGCGCATGTATAAATTTGTGTGTGTGTGTGTGTGTGTGTGTGTGTGTGTGTGTACATATTAAGGGGAAGGATGGTCAGAGGAGTGGATAAACATAAGGAGGGAAAGCAGCCAGGCTCCTTGGGGTGGCACACTAGACGGGCAGCAGCTGCAGAGATGGGACCACAGGTGGTTGGACCCCTGGCCCAGGCTCCTGACTTCAATCTGTGTCTGACAGAAGACAGAAGAGGATCAGGAACATCCATAGGCCTGAGAGAATTCCAGTCAGTGAGCAATGCCCAGCAGGAAAGAACTGGAGCTCCAGGATCCACATGAAAAAGCCAGGTGGGATGGGGCGCATTTGTATAACTCACTGGGGCTCCTTGCCCAACTGAGCTGTCTCAACACACAAGGTGGATGGCACCCAGGGAGGCAGCCTTTCGCCCTCCTAGCAAGAGCACGCGTCCCCAAAGACACGTGCTGCACCCACACAGGCATGCGCAGAACAGCTCAATTAAGGTAAAACTAACAAAAGCCAGTATGGTTTAGGTGCCGTCCTGACACTGAGAAGCAATTAGCAAGAACGGACGAATGGCAGCTTCACCCCATTTGTGTCTGACGTCCCAGGGCCAAATGCACAGACCAGCCTTCAGCTGCCTGCAGCCCCCACAGAACGCGCTCCTCGGGAGTCCTGGACCTTCGTACACTGCCCACGGCCCGTCTCCAACCAGGCAAAGCCCTTTCCACTCCCCAGGTCTAAGAACACGAGTTCTCGGGCCCTCCGGCAGAAGGAGAGTCTTCATCTTTCAGCAAGCTGGAATAGCAGCTTGGTCCTAAACACTGGGTTGGCCAGGGACATTTTCCCCTGTTGTCGGGAAGGCAGAGGAATGGGGGTAACCTTTCTGCCCCAGCAGAGGGTTCGGGAATGAAGGGTAGGCACCCTGCTTCCATCTCAGAGCCACTGTGACAAGCACCCCATCCTCAGGCAGCCGAGTCTGCTGCATCCTCCCCCTCACCTACCCCCAGATGTGGGTGGCCTGGGGGAGGGTCTGCACACCAGGATTCTCAGGCCACCCAGGGAGAGGGCTGGGCCTCAGCGAGCCACATTCTGTTCCTAATGGACTCAGCTGGTAGGGCTCATGTGAAGGGTCCGCTTCTCATCAAATCCTGGGCGGGCATGTATCAGCCACCAGTCACAAGTCTCCCCGAAGTGTCCACTCTCTCCCAGCAGCCCAGGGCTGACCTAGAGGCTCAGTCAATACGAATCCTAGAACAGTTAGGACAGCCGACCAGGGCCTCTCTAAAAGCAACCAGCCAAGGATGCCCAGGCTAGCTCCTTTAGGGAGACTATCTCCCACACAAGCTAGACTCATCGCCATCCTTCTGGATCTACCCTCAACGGCCACCCGATGCATTATCAGAGTGAATCAAAGAGGAGGCAGTTTCTGAGTCTTTAAGACACCCCCATAGATGTCCACGTAAGGGCTCTACCCTCCGGTCTCTTTTCCCTAAACTCCTAGGCCAACATCATCGCCTGCGTCCAGCCTCTGGCTTTGTATGTGTTATATGGGCACAGAATGAATGTGATAAGGATAAGGAGGGTGAAAGAATGGGGCATTTTAACATGCGCGTAAGCCCATACCCACTGTATATCCCCTCTCCCACCTTATATTCCCTCTCCCACAAGTGGGGCTAACATGACACTCAGTCAAGATACACAGGTACTCAGAGGAGTGCAGACTCCCCTTGGTTTGGCTGAATCTGCTTGAACCCATGATGGCTGCTGGGTAACCAAGGGGATTTTCTCCAGGGACATGCATGGCAGGAAGATGACCAACAGGGATGCACCCAAGAATATACAACACACCTCAGTCATGTGGGCCCAGTTAAGATATGCCCCCAAAGGCCCTCAGGACACAAGAGACAGCCTGGCAGTTTCATGGAGGAACCGGATACAGCAAGGAAGACGAGCCCGGGCACTGAATGATGGCTCCTACACTGAAGAGCAGCTGTTCTCAGCCTTCCTAATGCTGCAAGCCATGAATACAGTTCCTCGTGTCCTGGTACCCACCGCACCCCCACAGCCATAAAATTATTTCGTTGCTACATCCTAACTGTAATTTTTGCTGCTGCTGTGAACCATCATGTAAATATCTGAGGTGCAGGATATCTGATGTGTGACCCCTGTGAAAGGGTCATCTACACCCCCCTCCAAGGGGCATGACCCACAGGCTGAAAACCTTGCTTTAGACCTTGTAACCCCATTCACATGGCCCACCTCTCAATGGCTAGGAGAACTTCAGCTCTTGGGTTAGGGAAGTAGTAGAGAGGCTCAGGGCTTCGAAGGTCCTGGCCCCACACTAATGTCAGGGCTGGGAGTGGGAAAGTTATACAGGTGCTTCTGTCTCTTGTTCCCCCTGCACAGAAAATTTGGGCTTCTCTCTGTGCATCACACAGAGCAGAAGGATCTGGAAGAATAACCCAGAAACATTTTTGACTCGATAGATGGCAACGGAAATGGATGTCAGGGGCCACACCTTATCCAGTAACCATGATGACTATCCCCTCCCTTCTGAAGAAAGGGGGATATGGGAGCCGCCCTTTAGTAAGAGTGATCTCTCTAAATGCCTCAAATCCTAGAAAAAATATACAGGTGCCCAATGGAGGCTGTGAGACTTCACTCAATCCAGATGTGTCCCCATGAAGGAGCAATGGATTAGGGAACCGTGCAGACCAGCAGGAGGTCTCAGTATGTAAGGCACTTACCATCAAACCTGATGATGATGGCTTTGATTCCTGGGACCCACATAGTGGAATGAGAGAGGTGATTTCCCGAAGTTATAACATACACATACGCACGCACGCATACACACACACACACACACACACACATTATGGTATATACAGACACACACAACAAGGTACACACACAATGGTACATACACACATAAAACAGCACACACATACACCATGGTACATACATACACACACACACCAAGACACACACACACACACACACACACACACCATGGTACATACATACACACACACCAAGACACACACACACACACACACACACCATGGTACATACATACACACACACCAAGACACACACACACACACACACACACCATGGTACATACATACACACACACACCAAGACACACACACACACACACACACACACACACACCATGGCACATGTGAGCACACACATTCATGCACATAAAATAAGCCACACACTTTAACAAATGTAATATAATTTTCTCTTAGAAAAGCATATTCTCTAGGCTGACACCCCCAGGTCACAGGGTCTCAGAGGGGTCGTTGGGTTTGTGTGCCTTGATGGTGGGGAGAAAACATCCCATACTCTTAGCTCAGGGCCAGTCACAAAGTCAGAATGCCATAAATGTCAGTCTGTGGGCTAGCTCTGAGCTCTTTCCAGCTGTGGTATCCCTGCACTGAGTTCTGAAGAACCTTGAGTGAAGTCTGTGTACCTTCCAGCAAGGTTGGCTTCCTTGGGAAAACTGTGGTTCTCCCACTCTCTTGTCTGCAAGCCTAGACATCTTGCAAATGAACCACAGCATCACAGAATCCTGTGCAGAGACAAGCTTCAACAAGGCATCTGATTCGGAGCATGCATGGTCATGGGTTGTGAGAGTCTGGCTTTCTCTCAATCCACCCTCCACAAAGCGATCCTGTGAGGTTGGGAAGGTGCCCTTTCCCAAGGCAGTCCAGCCTCCTCTGCTGTCCTGTCTTATCTCCTGTTGGGCCAATTAAAAAAAGAAGAAAAAGAAGAAAGATTTGCAGCTGTGAATGTGTGTCTCCATTTGTTATCAGGACAGCCTGTGGGCCCCAGTGGGTGGACAGCAGCCTGGGGTGATGGCAATGTCTAAAAACTGGGACTAAAGAAGAGAGAAAAGAAAGTGTATGTATGTATGTATGTATGTATGTATGTATGTATGTATGTATGTATGTATATGACTGTGTACGCACATCTATGAGTGTGGGTATGTGTGTGTTGCCTGTATGTGAGTGTGTACACACGTGCAGTGTAGGTTTATGCGTGCGTGTGAGCATGTTGAATACATCTGACAGGCCTGACATGTCAGAAAGGACACAGTCTGCTAAGGTCCCATCATAACCATCTCGGTTAGTTAATTTATAAGTTGACTTGACAGAAGTAGCTTTCAGAGGAGGAAGATATTTTGACTTGCAGTTTGAAGAGGAGATAGGGTAGGAGAAGGGATGGGAGGGGAAGGGAGGGGGAGGGGAGGGAGGAAGGGGGAAGTCCATCACAGGAAGATGACACAGTGGCAGAAGTGTGAGGCAGCTGGTCACGTGGCGCCCACAGTCAGGAAGCTGAGAGGGATGGATGCTGGTTCTCAGCTCACATTTTAAGTTTTATTCAGTCTGGGTTTCCAGCCCAGGGGATGGTGCTGCCCACAGTAACAGTGGGTCTGGCTACTTCAATCAACTTAACATAAAAAAAAAAAATCCCTCACAGACAGGCCCAGGGTTTTTCCCATGATGATTCTCATTCCTGTCAGGATTACATCAGCCCCCAAGCAGCTTCGGAATGAGAAGGTCTCCATGCTCAATTTGGACAACAGGAAACCAAGAACCCAGGACACTGGGTGTTGGTTATCCTCAGCCTAATGGAGAGTCAAACTCCAGCAGGTGCCTTGATATGGGTATGGCTTCTCTGTTTCGAGGAAACCCACCAGAAAATAATGGGGACCTCATCTAAGCAGGAGCAGAGGTTCTGGATCTTACACAGGGGGCCTGCGGACAAATGCTGGAGCAGCATCTCCCAAGTGCCAGCATGGGGACACAGCGACTCTGAGATCCCATGACCAGGAGCCCAAGGAGTTGTGCTGGTGTCGTGGATGGGTGAGACAATGGGTGGGAAATGAAGGCTTGATCTCACTGTGCCAGTGTGGCAACACTGTTCTCAGCTGACAGAATGGGGGAGACTGGGTGGTCGTGAAGGCATTAAGCTTTCTGTGAGTCTAAATGCTTTCCAAAAACAAAGACACTGAAAAGAGCAATATGACTGGAAAGATGGGAGGAGGGACAGGAGGAGGGAGGGGGAGGGACAGAAGGAGGGAGGGGGAGGGAAAGATGAAAGAATGAAGCTAAGAAAGGAAAAGAGACAGGAAGATCAACAGTAGAAAAGATAGGAAGAGGAGGGGAGGGGGAGGGGAGAGAGAGGGAGGGGGAGGGGAGGAGGAAGGGGGAGGAGGAAGCCTGGCATCTCAATGCTGACTGCATTTCTCACTACGCAACTTCCCTGCATGCTTGAAAAAATGTTTGGAGGTCGGAAAAAGTCAGAGGTCATGTGCTCCTCATGAAAACTGAGTTCTTATCCTGACATGGGGGTACGGGGGTGCTACTGAGAGCGGAGTGGCTGGAGCCAAACGCAACTGGGGTAAACTGGAGCCTGCAGACTAGAGTCAAGGACCGTGCTTAGCAGATCTTAAGGTACAAGCTCTGTGCTAGGAATCCCCAAACCCTGGCTCAGCTACAGAAGGGAGACCTTCAGACCTCGGACTTACTAACAATGCCAAAACCACTTTGAGGGACAGATATGGCACAAAGTCTGCTGACTGCACTGTGGGAGAGCCTGCCAGGTGCACACAGACAGTGGTGCGTGCTCCAAATGTTTTCCGACTTTCCTCAAGCACAGGGGATGTCTGTGGTCAGGTAGAAATTTGTCCTCCATCCCTGAAACCCCAATGTGTTTCTGTGGCCGTAAACCATTATTCCAGAATCGGTCCCCACTGAGAGACAAGAAGAAAGCACTTGCTATAGGCGGGAGGGGGGTCATCATCTTCCACTATAGGATTGATGTTGGGGGCAGGAAACTGGGTGGGAAAGAAACCAGAGAAACATGAAAAGGAGACCAGAGAGGACCTGACAAGTGTCCACCTGACTGGCAACCCCTTCATGACGCCTTCAGGCTTGGCTGTCACTGCAGGCCTCCTGGAGAAGTGGAGACGAGCTTGGAGGCACAGGTCTGTCATTCCGCCTAGCTGAGAGGATGAGACAGGAAGATTTAAAGTTCCAGTCCAGTCTGGGCAAACTTAGGGGGACTCTGTCTCAGAATTAAAGGTAAGAGGAGGTTGGGGATCTGCCCCAGTGGTGGAGCATTTACTGAGCATGCAGGAGGCACTGGATTCCAGATTCCGTTCTGTTCTTCATTGCTGGAGGTGAAGAAGTGACCAGAGCCGGCAT
Organism: Rattus norvegicus; assembly: GCF_021556685.1. NCBI lineage: Eukaryota > Metazoa > Chordata > Mammalia > Rodentia > Muridae > Rattus > Rattus norvegicus. The sequence continues at coordinate 64,088,564 of NC_141552.1, read as the reverse complement.
TTCAATTTCTCAGGAGTGGGTTCCTGCTATCCTTTTTGTCAGTTGCCATCTCGGCCTCCTGCTCAGACCCTGGGAATGTGCTGATCCACAGGAGTGCCGGCCCCTGAAGGCTCAGCATTGGGGAGAAGCCTATGCCCTAGCCACACACTCCAGGCTCCCATCCGATCGGTGGGCAGCTGGCCCAACCAGCCATCGTGAAGAAGCTGCAGCCTTACATGGAGCCAGCAGGGCCCATCCTGTGGTCCTAGCCACGCCCAGGCAACAAGACTTTCTCCCAGGGTTCAGAAATGCTCAAGGATCATGGGTCAGGGCAAGGCCAAGGGTCAGGGCAAGGTCAAGGGCAGAACCTTGCTGAGCCTCAGTGACTTAAGGGAGAGAGGACCAGTCTGTTGCTTCCAACCCAAGAGCATTTCAGGCGCAGACTAGGCGACTAGCAAAGAACCCAAGAGGTCGGGTCTTCTGCAGGGGAGTGACCCTTTTCCGAGTCCTGGCCTTGATCAGCTGCAGCCAAGCAAAGAGAGCAGAAACTAGAGAAAGGGGAGGGGTGTAAGAGGAGAAGGTGCATGAGCAAGGTTGGGCCATCTGCCTGACCGCTTGCTCAGGTACTCTCGAGACCACACTTCCCCCATCTTTCCAACAGCATGGGAGGAGATGGCGTCCAGGAAGCAACCCTGACTGTCCCATTCCAGATTCCACTGCAAGGCAGCACTGGTCACTAAACCTGAGTCTTTACACTTCACTCCCAGAATGTTCAGCAAGCTCAGGGGCCAGAGATGAGAGGGCAGTGGGAGCCCCGACCTCCCCACCCCAGCATCCCCCAGTGTCTGAGTCCAGGTGTCTGAGAGCATCCAGCATGTGCAGGTTCATTATTGCTGCTTCGGACTTGGGTATTGAGTTCAACCAAACCACAGCTATCCAAAGATCTGCCCTAATGCAGGCCTGGACTGTGGGTTGGAGACTCAGCTAAAGAGAAGCCATTCAACAAGAACCTGGGTCTCCTTAGGACACAGGCCTTTGGGTGAAGGGCTGTGACACTGATTCTGTCCCAAGGGAGTCAGCTCTGCCAAGGAACCACAGACAGAATCAAAGTGCCAAGAGGTCCAAGACCACAGACTCCTGATGGCGTGGCTTCCGAATTCATCTATATCCTCCATTAGTCCATCCATTTATTCAAAAGAATGTTCATTTAGTCAACAACGTGCCACAGGGGCCTCTGGGCTAAGTTTGGTTCTGAAAGGGGAAGAAATCCACTGTGTCCTCGAAGCCAATCAGGCCTGGACCTGGTGAGAATGTAATTTCAAGAGAGGAAGAAATTGGGTGTGAGCAGGTGAATAGATGTGTGTGGGATGATGGATAGAGGGCTAGAGGGATAGAGGGGCAGATGGATGATGGGTGTGTGAATAAATTGATGGATGATGGATGGATGGAGGGATGGACAAACATGGGTGGGTGGATGGGTGGATGGATGGATGGAGAAATGGCTGGATGGCTGGATGGCTGGATGGATGGATGGTTGGATGGCTGGTAATGGATAGGAGGGATGGGTGAGTGCAGTAAAAATGACATTCCTTTTCCTGTGTTTGTATAATCTACACAATAATATCTGTGTCCATCTGTCTCTCCTTCCCTCTCTGTCTCTATGTGTCTATCTCTCTCTATGTCTGTCTCTGTCTCTCTCTCTGTGTCTCTGTGTCTGTCTGTCTCCCTCTCCCTCTCCCTCTCCCTCCCCGCCTCCTCTACAGATGACCCAGATGGTAAGATCCGTGTGTCACTCTGTTCTGTTTCCTCACGTCCAGCACTCACTGGGCTCCTGCCAGAGGCTCAGCGTTGCACTCCACTGGGTCCTGGGAACTGAGCATCAGGGAGACACAGAAGACTGGCCCTCTTCATAGACAGTGTCCTCTTTCATTATCCCTTCCAGTACAACCAGTCACTGGTATCAGGCTCCTGCTCTCTCACCCACTTCTGTGATCACCACCACCACCACCACTATCAACACCAGAAATAACACCACCAAGAACACCCTGGTCATGAATATGATGCCAACATAATTAATATCAATATCAACACCAGTGCCATCATTAACACCATCATCAACAACAAAACTAACAATACCGTGATATCTAATCTTGGCGTCAACTCGACGCACCTAGGAAGCAGGAAGCTCACCCGAGGAATCACCTCTATCAGTCCGGCCTGTGGGCAGTTCCTCGGGTCATCTTCCTGATTACTAACTGATGTGGGAGGGTCTAGCCACTGTGAGCTCTTCCATCTCTAGGCAGCTGAGTCTGGGCTGTGTAAGAAAGGTACCTGAATGAGTAGGAACCAGTAACCAGTGTTCCCCGATGGTTTCTGCTCCAAGCTCTTGCCTTGAGTTCCTGCTCTGACTTCCCACAATGGTGGCCTGTGAGCCCTGGAAGTATAGGATGAAATAAATCCCCTCCCCCCTAACGCAAGTTGCTTTGGGTCTGAATGTTTTACCACAATAACAAGAAAAATAGGGGGGAAATACCATTACCGTCAAAACCAACATGGCCGCCGTCAAAACCAACATGGCTGCCGTCAAAACCAACATGGCCAACACCACTATCAGTCAACAACACCAGCATCACCGTCAACACTTCCATCACTGCCCGTCACCATCACCACTACAGGGAGGCTGTGGCCTCCTCCGACTCACTCCACACTGGGCAAGGCAATGGGTTTTTAGCCTTGTGTTCCATTTTACAAGCAGCTCCCCCCTCCCATTTTGAAGATGAAGGATGATTCTGTACCTGGGCGGGTGTGGGAACACCACCATCTGCCTCCTATCACCAGCGTTGGACAGATTGACAAATGACTCATTCTGGGAGTAGAAAGGGAATCGACCCTACAAGTTTTGTCAGGTGAATAGAGACAGAAAAAGGTAGAGAGATTTTTTTTTTAAATCATAACAGGAAAAACGGAATCTGTGGCAAGTGGAGGAAGTCGAGCATGAATGAACTCCTGAGTGGGTGCATGCCGTTGACATGGGTACCCCTGTCAAGGACTCCAATGCCTCGTCCCATGGGAATGGCAAAGCCTTCCTCTGGAGACCAAGTGTGATTGTTGATCGTGTGCACAGAATATGCCCAGCACAGCCTTCTCCCTCTGGGTGTCTACAGCCTGAAGACTGCCTGCCCCTCTACATAGGCTACCTCCACTGAGACTATCTAAACTGGCCTCCTCCATCCGGCTGCACACCAAACCCTGTCCCCCAACCCCACAGCCCTGTCCCCGTTCAGCCGTATGCAATAACCCTGCCTCTCCGTTCAACTCTATACAATAAGCACGCCGAGCTTCCTGGGTGCTGCGGTTTCTCCATTCGGGATTCCTTTCCACCCAGCTCCAGCGTTTATGCGTTAATGGGTTTTCTTCAATCTCTTGCTGTTAAGTTGGTCACATTAGGATGAAGCAAGACTTGAAAACCTATCGGACACTTCAGACAAAGGAAACGATGTAACTCCCCTACCCAGACTCCACAAGTAAGTGGACACTCAGGCCTCAGACACTGAAGGCCCAACAGACCCGGGATCTGACCACCCCACGTATGTCAGGAGTCGGCAGGGTCCCAGGGGCCCCGGTCCATCTCGGCCCACTACTGATTCAGCCTAGCGCAGGGGTCACCTGCCTGTCTACCGTTCACACTCACAGCTCTGCAGCTCAGCCGTCCACCCATCCGTTCTCCTGGGCCCAGTCCTGACTTCTCTTGGCCTCCCCCGTGCAGTTCATCTCTAACTCTGTAGCCTCCCTGGCTTCAAAGCTCAGTTCCTCCATTATCTTATCAAGACAGAGACTCCCAACCCTGTTGGTTCCCAGCTTAACCTCTCAGGCCTCTTGAAACGCTTGAGACTCCTCAAGACCCTTTGTCTCTCCAACCTTTGAAGCTGTCACACATCTTACACAAAAGCGTATGTACAGATGGGTAGATAGATCCATGATGGATAGATGGTGGCTTGATAGAAGATAGATTTACTGTGTAAAGTATAATGTGCAAGCTAAGAATTAACGCTAGTAATTAAGACTGGAACAAAAGAGTTGATGCTTGCCTCAGCTGAGGCCGTCAAACCAAGCAGGGTCATCTAGAAAATTGTTATTTGGTAAACTCTGTCATTTGTGGAGAGCCGCAAGTCTGTTTGTCTGTGCCTCTGACATGTGCACATATGACAGTAGACCTCATTGATCAAGGCCCTGAGGTGCCCAGTCCACTGTCTCTCCCACAACACACCCCAGGTAAGGGTCGTGACCACTAGGTCACAGGAAAAACACTCACCTTGGCTAAGAACCCTGCCTGGACTCCACAGGAACTGAGCAGAGGTTCTGGGCTCTGCACCCTGGAGCCTGGATGACCCTGACCCATGCCACCCTCTCCACTGAGGTCTGTGTTCCTGGTCTAACTCTCTCACCTCCTCTCTGGCCTCAGTTTCACTATGTGTGCCAAACAAGTGGCCTCATCGGTAACCGTGAGTCTCACTAGACGGTGGTTTTTGCCTCGGGAGCATTTCTGGTCCTTCCTCAGAAGGGTCCAGCCATCTGAAGGAAGGAAGGCTGCTAGCCCTAACTCTCCTGCACTGCGGAGCTGCCCCACTATTGGCAATGGGGGCCAAGCTCCCTAATCTGAGGTATGAAGCCAAAGATGTTGAAGCAGAATTCCCTGTCGCAGCCCCTAAAAAGGCAAGATTAAGACACTTCCTCTATGTTCTCCCAGACCATGCTCTGTAGCTCCCTTGGGGCTAGAGCTGGGGCAGGAAGATTTTATGAATGATCTGGTTCCAGGGCAGACCACACCCCCCTTTCTGACCATTGAACCATCCTTCCATCCTCTGCGGATAACACCTTCTCTCTGTTTTTTTCTCCTCCTGTTGCCCTCAGATGGGAGTGGGGGCGAACTCTGGCGTGGGTTGTTAGGGTGTCTTTATAAAGGGTCACACGAGATTTCTTCCAGGGCTGGGGCTCGATGGGTGATGGATCGAGTTACTGATTCCCTAATTGGCATGTCTGGGCTAAAAACAGACTCTCTTAGTTTTCCTAAGAAGTTACATTCTTAATGACATTAAAACATTGTGGTGAGTGAAGCAGAATGCTAGCTGATGGATTTAGGGTCTGAATCAGTGTGCGGAGTGTTTACCTAAACTTGTTTACCCCTGCTGGGTCACTAGTCTCCAAGGTTCTGCCAAAAAAACCCAGGGAGGAACAGTGGTGTCGGATTCGGGGGCCTGGAGAGAGCTCAAGAATTTCTTTCGATTTCTTAGCCCCAGACTGAGCAGACGGAGCAATCACGGCTGTAACCGAAGAATGAGTGTGTGTACCAGGCCCGCCAGCCGATTCATCACCCTGGATTCCTGCAGAGACCAGGAAGGGCAGGGATGCCATAGGGAGGGGAGGGAAACCTCTTGGCTTTGTGTCCTGTGGCTCTCTCCAAATCTTAAACAGGCAAAAATCACAGACAACTGTGAAAAGGCACCCCCAAGACACCGGGTTCAAAGGGGACACGCTCTGTGGAAGCTTCCCGAATTCTCCCCGTGCAGGGAGCAGGGAGCAGCACATGGCCTGGATGTAGACCCTAAGGCTGCCAAAATGCTGGGTAACTCCGAGAGGACATGGCTTGGTGTAGAGACACCAGGATACCAGGATTCAGTGACCTGCAGACAGACCAGCAGCTCTGACCTCACACAGTGTGCTCCCAGCCTGGGAGTCTAAGCTGAGATTCTAGCAATAGAAACAGCCCCAATCCGAGCCCCAGCTATCAAGGTCATGATCAGACACATCTCCCTGCCCCAACAAGCTGTTGTGATGGTCTTACCGGACATCCTTCCTCTGGTGGTTCTGGTCTCCATCCCTTGCCCTCTCTCCCGGCCCCACTGAGGGAAGCATCCGTGGCTCATATGCTGGTCATTCACGTTTATTGTAGATAATGGTGGCTAGAGAGATGGCTTAGTGGGTAAAGTACTTGCCTCAAGGGCCTGAATTCCATCCAGAGAACCTACACAAAAAGCCTGGCATGGTGAGATGTTCTTGTAACCCAGGCTCAGAGAGCCGTGGAGGCAGGAGAATCTTCTCCGGACTAAAGAGAAATGCCTGTCTTTTAAAAGGATGGAAGACGTCTAGGGTGACACCTGCGCTTGACCTCTGACCTTCTTATGTGCGTGCACACATGCGCACATGTGCACAGACATCACAACCACAGCAACACACAGTCACACACGTACCGATAAATCTAAAACACAAATACACAACGCGGTGTCAAAACCACTCGGTACTTCAGATTCAACCCCACAGACATTTGTTGGTTATCGTTTCCGGCATGGGGTCTCACGATGAAGTCCTGGCTGGCTTGGTGCTTGCCTTGTAGTCCAGGCTAGCCTTGAGTTGGGTCAGTTCTCCTGCCTCAGCTTTCCAAATGCTGACATGACAGCTGTGTACCACCTCATCCAGTTTGGCCCCATGTACCCGTTATCTAAAAATAGGAAGCCTGTAAATCAACGGTGGACTCTAGCGAATGTCAAACACAGGCAGGCTGGGGGTTCTGGTTCCTGCTGCTCTCTCTGGAAAGGGCTCGAAGAATTATAGCTACTGATGGGCAGAGGGAGGCTGGAGGGTCAGGTAGGTGATGAGTGGGGCAGGCACAAATGGATGACAGGTACCTGGGCACTCCTGCACAGATCTTTTAATTACAGCTAGTTAGTCAGTGAGTGGGTTGCTTAGTTAGTTAGTTAATTAGTTAGTTAGTTAGTTAGTTAGTTAGTTAGTTAGTTAGTTTATAGCACGCAAATAGAAATTACAGGGCAATTGGAAGGTGAGATCGGGTCCTGGGTTTGAACTCAGGACCTCAGGCTTGGCAGCAAGCTCCTAAGCCCCACTGTACAAGCTTTAAATTTTCTCCATAGCTACGAATTTTCACTGAAAATATTTCAAAACAGAGAATGCAGATTTTGACACATATTCAAAATCTACATGTCCACCACAGCCTTGCAACAGTCCTTCACAGCAGCGTTCCCCATCTTCTCGGACTCCCTCTACCAGGCTGCAGCCCGAACATGCGCATTGCCATGATGAGGAGGCCTGAGGATCACTTAGAGCTCGCCACATGTCACCTGCTCTCCTAAACGCTTAACGCACGTTGACTCGGAAAACACCTCCATAATCTATAGGCCGGTACGGTGTGTCCTTAGCAGGGTGTAAAACGTTAGCTCCATTTTACAGATGACAAAGGTGAGGCTCAGAGAAAGCTATGAGGGTGGTTTGCCCAATGTTACTCAGCAGCACAGGGTGGGCAGCGCACCCGTGATCACTCAGCTCAGGAGACTCAGAGGTCCCAATGCTTGGGGCTCCAGCTTTTCCCTTTTCTTGGATCCATTGCTTTCCACTTCCCACAACTCCCTCAGTCCATCCCCCACTAAACTCTCACCGTTGAAACCCACTCTGTGCTGAGTGACAGCCTGGCAGGCCTCTAAGGGAAAGTACAATGCCGCCAGTGGAACCGTTGGAGAGAAGTGGGTTCTCCAGACTGGTCAAACAGACTCATTGTGTTGAGAACTTCTGAGTGAACTATGAGTGTAAGCTAGATTCATGGGAGAACTCTCTAGGGTTCTCCGTGAGGGTGGACTGGAACACAATGGCCACTAAAGTCTTACAAAGATATTTGAGGAAGAGACCAGAAGGAAAGAGGGAGGATGCTGGATAAAAAAAAGCCGCTTGGATCTCAATAGCCTCAACTTCTGTCGGAACATTTCCCCAGAGTCCTAGAAAGGGAAGATGCTGAGGGTGGGGAGGGGAATGCCAGGCAGAATGTGCCTAAGTGTGTGCATTCCCACACGCGTGCACACATGTATGCATGTGTGTGTATGAATGTTCTCTTATTGTGTGTGCATGTATGTGTGTACAGATGTTCTCATATTTATGTGTGTATGTATTGCGTGCATGTGTGTACAGATGTTCTCATATTTATGTGTGTATGCATGTGTGTACAGATGTTCTCAATTTATGTGTGTATGCATGTGTGTACAGATGTTCTCATATTAATGTATGTATTGCGTGCATGTGTGTACAGATGTTCTCATATTTATGCATGTGTGCGTATGAATGTTCTCTTATTGTGTGTGCATGTATGTGTGTACAGATGTTCTCATTTATGTGTGTATGCATGTGTGTACAGATGTTCTCATATTTATGTGTGTATGCATGTGTGTACAGATGTTCTCATATTAATGTGTGTATGTATTGCGTGCATGTGTGTACAGATGTTCTCATATTTATGCATGTGTGCATATGAATGCTCTCTTATTGTGTGTGCATGTATGTGTGTACAGATGTTCTCATATTTATGTGTGTGCATATGTGTGCATGCATGTATGTACATGTGTGAACAAATATTCTCAGATTAATGTGTGTGTGCATGTGTGTGCATTTGTGTAAAATGTTCTCATATTTATGTATGTGTGTAAAATGTTCTCATATTTATGTGTGTGCATGTGTGTGCATGCATGTGTGTACACATGCTCTCATATTTATGCGTGTGTGCGTGTGTGCACAAATGTTCTCACATGTTTGTGTGTGTGCATCTAGGTTTTGACTCACAGCATCTAGCAGAGAGTAAACACTGAAAACACACAATGTATAACCCTTGTGTAGATTGCACAAGAGCCCTGTGATAAGGGGGCTGGCACTATGGTCTGGGCTCAGGAAGATCGTGGAGTGGCATCCAGTCTGGCAGCCCGCGTACCCCTGTGCCTACTGTGTCATTTTCAGGATTTACAGAGACAGCAGCTAAGCTACATCTTTTCTGACTTAACACATTTGCAACAGAGGGTCGTAAACCTTCCCCGGGGAGCTGCCAGGCTCTTGGGAGCATTGAGGCAAATCCTCAGCCCGCCTTGTCAGGGGTGATGGTTGGCAAAGCTAGAAAGGGCCAGTCTGGGTTATTAGGGGCGGGGGTGCGCACGTGTGTGCTGTGAGTGTGTGGGCGCGTGTTGTGTGTATGTGTGTTGAAATTACAAACTTCCCCAGGCTAACGTGATATGCAGAGCTGGCTTGCCCACCGCCGTGGGTGGTCCTCCTTGGGCCCTCTGGAGGGGATCGGATAGAGCGGGACATGAGTTTAGCAACATTTCCAATGGGGTAATGACAGCAGGAATAATGGCTGTCCCGCTTGGGAAGAGGAAATCAAAAAAGCCTACACGGGACAAAAATAAACAAGCGCGTAACGTCGGCCCAGGAGGCTGGCCAGTTCTGAACTTGGAGGACATCAAAGCAGGACTGGTTATCAGGCATCCCAGGCTGCAGGCTCCACTGAGCCCTGGCCCTCACTTTTATCAGCCTCGTGGATGTGGCCAGAGCCTCGCAGCCACACATCTGTGGCTGCCCCACAGAACCCTGTTTCTGGGGACGGTCAGACTGCAGCAGACTGACGGGGAGAGACCTTAAGATGACCCAGAGTATCGAGGGAACAACAGACACACCTACGTTTAGATTCTAAATCCTGGACCACAGAAAGCAGGCTGAGGTTGGAAAGCATCCAGGATGGAGCCGTGCCACCGGGAAGGGACATGCGTCCTCCAGCAGCTTGTCCCAGCAGGGGCTGTGTGGCCCTGCGCCAGTGGCCTCCTCTCCTGTTCAGATGGGGTGAATTATACCCAACGTTCAGGCAGTCCGTGTGTGGTGTGTGCCCAGCTTCTGCCATGACCGGGCACGGCATGGGATTCCAGTAATAAGGTGTTGACGAAATCTGTCCTCCAGATGGGCCCAGAGAGGTGGCTCGGCAGGAGGAGTTTCAGGCTGTACAGGAAATCTGCAGGAAAATAGACAGCCCTGGAAATCCTCATGGTGAGCAGAGTGAGCCAGACTCACTAAGAAGACATGATTTTTTTTTCTCTTACACAAAATCTAGATCTGAATGTACAGGACATGGGTTCGGAGGGTCATGCGAGGAGAGGAGAGAGATGCAGGGGAGAGAAAGAAAGGCCAACACCTAGGCCTGAAGAGATGGCTCAGTGGTTAAGGGCACTACCCCCTCTGCTGTTCCCATCATCCTCAGGGTGGTTTAGGGCAGCCTGTAACTCCAGCTCCAGGGGGTCTGGTGCCCTCTTCTGGTTGTCTTGGGCACTGCACCCAGGTCATGCACATCGGATAGCAAGTCTTTTAAGAATAGCAAATAATGATTGATTCCTCTCCTGTAGTCTACGTTGGTATATTGTTTAAGATGGATGGGTGGGTGGAAGATGGATGTGTGTGTGGGTGGATGGGTGGAGGATGGATGTGAGGATGGGTGGATGGGTGGATGGGTGGGTGGGTAGATAGGTGGGTGGGTGGGTGGATGGGTGGGTGGGTGGATGGGTGGATGGGTGGGTAGATGGAGAATGGATGGGTAGATGAATGGATGGATAGATGGATGATAGATATTTGGGAGGTAAGGAGACTTCAGGAGAAGAAGAAAGAGTAAAAGAGGGTTAGGGGTGACTGACGTCCATGTATAAAATCGTCATGGTAAACTAACGCTTTTTGTATACTAGAAAAATTAGCAAATTTTTAAGCAAGCCAGGAAGAGGTGGCATGGGGGGTGTGTCACTGTGGTGACAGGCTGTTTTGACTGTGACTGTTGTTGGCACCGAAGTCTACACATGTCATAAGTGGTTTAAAAAACACTCAGACATTGGGGGCTGTTTGTGTGGTGTCTCAAGGTTAATAATGACACTATTGTGTAAAACTCGGGTTTGGGGCCATCATGGAAAGTGGCTGGTACATCCCATCCCCCAGTTCCTTCTCATGACCATAGATACAAGATATGAGGACGTCAGACCAACAGGACTCTGCCCCACTGGGCTCAGGTCCTGGTGGGATCTAAGGGAGCAGCATTGGGTGCAAAGGTGTGGCGGTGGCACAGAGCAGAGGCTGCTGTGTTTATTTCCCAGGTTTGACCCTGAGCAGCGGCCTCAAGAACAGTGAAGCCAGCCGTATACCCTGGGGATTCTCTAGAGATCCACTTCAGCCTCCTGGTATCCCAGGAGTCCTTGGTATCCACAGCTTTTCCTTGTCCCTGTGCTCTCTTCTCTCTTAGGACACCAGGCAGTGTCCTGAATCTCGGATGAACCCATAACAGTTCCAAACCAGGCAGAAGGAGGTGCACACATCTTCAGTCTCAGCACTTAGGACACAGAGGCAGAAAGAGCTCTGTAAGTCCAAGCTAACAGGGCAACAGAGTGAGACCCTGTCTTAATGATGATGATGGTGGATTGTGATGTGATGGTGATGATGGTGATGATGGTGGTGATGATGATAGTGATGATGGTGATGATGATGGTGGTGATGGTGGAGATGATGGTGATGGCGATGATGATGAAGAGGAGGAGGAAGAGGAAGAGGAGGAGGAAGAAGAGGAAGAAGAGGAGGAAGAAGAAGAAGGAGAAGGAGGAAGAGGAAGAGGAGGAGAAAGAGGAGGAGGAGAAGAACCACTTCTGGAAAAACCCTTTTGCTCATAAGCCCATCTCCAGGTCACAAGGTTAGGTGTGGATGTATCTGTGTCTGGAAGTCATTTCCAGAGAGGTTTAACTGAGTGAGCAACATTCACTCTCACTGTGGGCGGCACCATTCCCTAGGCTGGGGTCCTGGACTGAATTTTTAAAAAGGAGGGATTGCAAGCTGGTACAACCACTCTGGAAATCAGTCTGGAGATTCCTCAGAAAATTGGACATAGTGCTACCTTAGGACCCAGCTACACCACTCCTGGGCATATACCCAAAAGATGCTCCAACAAGGACACATGCTCCACTATGTTCATAGCAGCCTTATTTATTATAGCCAGAAGTTGAAAAGAACCCAGATGTCCCTCAACAGAGGAATGGATACAGAACATGTGGTATACCTACACAATGGAGTACTACTCAGCTAACAAAAACAATGACTACGTGAAATTCTTAGGCAAATGGAATGAACTAGAAAATATCATCCTGAGTGAGGCAACCCAATCACAGAAAAACACACACGGTATGTACTCACTGATAAGTGGATATTAGCCCAAAACCTCAGATTACCCAAGATACAATCCACAGACCACATGAAGCTCAAGAAGGATGACCAAAGTGTGAATGCTTCAGTCCTTCTTAGAAGGGGGAACAGAAATATTGATAGGAGGAGATATGGAGAACAAGTTTGGAGCAGAGATTGAAGGGAAGGCCATCCAGAGACTGCCCCACTTGGGGATCCATCCCATATGCAGCCACCAAACCCAGACAATATCCCTGATGTCAAGAAGGGCTTGCTGACAAGAGCCTGATATAGCCATTTCCTTTGAGGCTCAGCCAGAGCATGACAAATATAGAGGCAGATGTTCGCAGCCAACCATTGAACTGAGAATGGGGATCCCAATGGAGGAGTTAGAGAAAGGATTAAAGGAGCTAAAGGGGTTTGCAGGTGGAATCCGAGTGACCCCATAAGAACAACAATACTAACCAACCAGAGCTCCCAGGGACTAAACCACCATCCAAAGAGCACAAATGGACAGACCTATGGCTCCAGCTGTATATGTAGCAGAGGATGGCCTTGTTGGGCACCAATGGGAGGAGAGGCCCTTGGTCCTGCCAAGGCTGCCCCCCCCATATAGGGGAATGTCAGGGTGGGGAGGTGGGAAGGGGTGGGTGAGTGGGGAAACACCCTCACAGAAGCAGGGGGAGAGGGGAGAGGTTAAGGGTTTATGGACGGGAAACCGGGAAAGGGGATAACATTTGAAATGTAAATTTTAAAAATCCAATTTTTGAAATAAAGGAGGAAGTGAGTCAAGCGGCCAGCGTTTATCTCTCCACTTCCTGACTGTGAATGCCTCGTGACCAGCCGCCTCATGCTCCTGACGCCAGGCCTACACCATCATGGTGGACTGTACCCTTGATCTGCAAGCCAATTAAACCCTTCCTTCTTTAAATGCTTTTGTCAGGCTTTAGTCACAGAAAGTATAACACAGGTGCCATCAGCCCAGTTCACAGATGAGGCAACTGAGGCTACAGAAACTGATCAAGGGACGGGATCCAAAATTACACAGCCAGCAACTGGTGCCGCTGGAATCTGAAGACACCCCAAGGTCCCAGAATGCAGACTCCAAGGAAAGTCAGAATCCACAGCAAACATCCCCGTATGGGCGCAGGGGTGGGGTGGGGGCAGGCAGGTGTCTGAATAGGACGTTGGATGTAAACTTCCCGCGCCCTTTGACACAGTGACCAAGACACAGCCATGGCGCCCTTGGCCTCCTGGCTTTGAGCCGGCTGCAGACCTGGTGGGATTTCTCCCTCCAGGATCAGTGGTGCTGTGCAGGTCTGGGCCGCCCAGGGAACCCGATGCAGCTGGCGGGGGCCCTCATATCCAGGGGCGAAGGATTGGGGCTCAGCTCCCCACCCCAGCCACTTCCCAGACTCCTGATGACACAGACACAGTTTACCACCACCCGGAAGGTGGAATCCGAGTGACCCATGGGGTCCAGACGTGAGCGTGTGAGGAACCGGCTCCACCATCCTGCGCCACTGTCACCTGCCCTGAGCCTTAGGTTTGCATCTGCAAACTGGGGAGGGCCGCTGGTAGGACCCAAGGGCTCCATCAACGCGCCTGCGCACCACGGGCCTGTCCGACCCAACCTCTCCCCACCCGACCCCCGAGCTCCATCACTGGATAACAAACAACGATCATCACTGTCTTCTTGAAGGAAAAGATCAGTGAGACAGAGAGACGTGGGTACCTTAAGCAGAAACTTACGCAGCAAAGCAGAGAGATTGGAGCAGGCTAACCCAAGGGCGGAAGCAGCCAGGGGGTCCTGCCTGTGGATTTTCATAAATATTTATGAGGTGTTTGGCATGTTAATAGGTGACGCCCCTCTTCTCCCTCTCCCTCCCCCAAATCATAGTGGATGGAATTTCCATTGTAGGGGTTTTCCTCCCGAGATCCTCTGAGGAAGCCCACACAGGAGGGGGCGGGGTCGGAAGCACAGAGAGGACGCAGGTGACTTGTCAGTGACTGGGAAAGAGCGCGGGGCCTCCGCTTCTGGCAGAGACACAACCTTTCTGCCGCTTCAAGAAGGGTTACCCACAGAGTAGCTTTTTAAGCATCCTGAGATGCTGTCCCCACATCCAGCTGTGGCGTCCTGGGCTTGCTACCTGAGCAGGAGACAGAGCTGCTTAGGTTGGTTGCAGTCCCTCTGCTTCCTCACATCCGCCTCCCTGCCTACCTGGTCCGGAGTCCATGCACCAACATGTGTAGAGCCCCTGCATGGTGGCCAGCACTGGGCAGAGCTTGGGGACATGGGTGGAGAGCAGGCTCTGAGTCCATTTGCATCCTGGCTTCTTGCTGGCACCCACGGGGCTTCTTTCAAATAGCAGGGATTGGAAGAGCCTTATACTCTTTCACATTGATTGATTGATTGATTGATTGATTGATTGATTGATTGATTGATGGTCGATTGCTGGATATGTAGTGTACTTGTGGGAGGCACCGGACAGAGAGCAGGGAGTCATTTCTCTCCTTCCACCATGTGAGTACTGGGAATAGAACTCAGATCCCCAAGTCTAGCAGCAAGCACCTTTGCTCACTGAGCCATCTCACTGGTCCATTCTCCTTCTATTTCCGTTTGAAATGACATGTACATCTTGATGTTTGCCCTTAAAGGTCAGCCCCCGCTGTGGCCATACAATAGCTCACACCTTCTGTGGAGCTGGGACACTGGCCTCCTTGTCTTCTTTGATCTCACAGCAGCCTGGTAAGCTGACACACTCTCATTGCATTGCCTGAGTGAGCTGCTAGGAGCTAGACAGGCAGTACCCACTACTGCAGCTCCCTGAGAACCAGGCTGCCAGGACCAGACCTCTGGCTGGGTCAGGACAGTCCTGTGGTCATCCTCCTCAGAGCCATCTGCCTAGACTCCCCACCCAGGCTCCCTGCATTCCAGCCCAGGCTGCTAAGCTTTGAAGTGTGACAGCTCTGGAGTCCTCCAGGAGCCTGGATCCAAGGGCCATCTGGCTCTGATCCCATAAGCCCCAGAGCTGGCAGGACAGATGGGGAGGGAGACAGTTCCCCAACCATCCACAGCCTTCTTCTGTCCCCTAGTCTTCCCCATACCCCTTCCTTCATCCCTGATTTTTCTGAGGCTCCGCCCTGAACTCCTCCCTGCCTCCCTTTCAGCCCCCAACTCTGGCCCCTCTCTCTACTGCCCAAGAAGAGCAGGGCCCAGGGAGGGACTGCCATGCTGCACAGGGCCAGCTCCATTCCCATTAGGGTGACTGTTGACAGGAACATGTCATGCAGGAAGATGGATGCTGGCTTTGTCCCATAAGTCCTGAGACCTCAGAGCCAGAGGTGGCCCTGAAAGGCCTTTTCTCGGTAAATTACGACGTTTATTTAGCCCTTGAAAGGTTGTATACACAGCCTGCCTGTCCCCGATGAGGTGGCCACAGCCACTCCCTCCTGGACAGCCTGAGATGCATGCGGGTGGGGCAGCCCAGATGTGTTTGGCCTCCAGGGAGGTGCTTTAGGCCAGTCTGCTGCCAATGCCCCACTTTGGGCATATCCTCAGGAGCGGAACTCCTCATTCTTGGTCCCTAAACCCAATTCAGCATCAATAATTCATCAATGCTTCATCACAGCACCAAGAGTCCCCAAAGCACAGCCTCCGCAGCCTGGAGTGCCTGGAAGGACCTCAAAGCTGTTCTTCCATGGGTGCCTACCATATACCAGTCATTCAACTGGGACTCGGCAGTCTCATTCTCAAGGCAAGAAGCTGAAGCTGGGGGAGGAAAAAGGAGAGGGCCTCCCAGGAAGAGCGGCATCTGAACTCGAAGGGTCTGCAGTCTCTTGGGCACAGTGACTGTACAGCCTCCTGGGGACCCTACTGCCCATCCCTTGTTATGACTGTCACATGGACCCAGAAGCAGAATGTGGTCTCCTGCAAGTCTGAACTGAGGACTGGGCCCTCCTCCTCTCCCGTTCCACTGAGGGTAGGGAAGGGTAGTTACTGGGGAACTGGCTACCAGTCCCCTATTAGAAACCCAAAGCAAACTTGGGGTCCAGAATCTCACCTT